>NW_027601370.1:148499-188802 GCF_053455715.1 Rhinoraja longicauda
GAGAGAGAGGGGGAGAGGGAGAGAGAGAGAGACGGAAGAGAGAGGGAGAGGGGGAGAGAGGGGGGCGGAGGCCCACCCACCCTACCCCTGACCGGTCCCCAGTGCGGAGGGCGGGAGGGTGAGAATGAGGAGGTAGAAACTGAAATAAACACTTCAATGATCAGGGACTGTCATTAAAAATGATCAATATATTTGACAGGCAATGGTGTTATTTTTTCTGCTTAATCTGCGTCTTTGATTGGGTGGATGTGAGGGGCTGGGGGTCCCGGAGCGGGGCCGGCGATGGGATCATCCGCCCGGGACTGACAGCTGGAAGATGCGGCGGTGAATGTGAGGAGCCGGAGCCCGGAGCGGAGAGACTGCGGCCGCCCTCTGGGATGCGCTCAGGGCGCGGGTTTATTAATGAGCCGCAGCGCTGAGGTGAGCGGATATTTCACCGCGCTCTTCACCTGCTCCCTGAACTTGGACTGGGTCGCCGCGTAAATAAATGTGTTGGTGCAGCAGCTGAGATTCCTCAGCAAAATCCCGACGTAGTTAAAGATATATTGAGAATCATTCAGATCATTCCCAATCCCTGTGATCTGATAATAGACGAAGTTTACAACCGCCGTCATCCACAGGAGGATGAAGCTGCCGGAGATGGTGAAGAGTAAAACCACAGACCTCCTCCTGCTCTCCATCTCCGGGTCACTGCGCTTCTCCCCCTTGCTCTCACCCCTCAGCCCCTGACGGACCCGACTGGCCACTAAAATGTGCCGGACTGTCAGAGCGTTGAGCAGCAGGATCACAGCGAAAGGGAGGAACGGAGTTAAAACCGTGTCGAACCAGTCAAATGCCACCCACCCGGGGTCAGTGTAAGCACTGTCCACGGTGTAACAGCCCCACGGGACATTGTCGATGATTATCCGGGGTTCCAGTGTGAAGTAGCGGGGAACGTTTTTCAGACACAGCAGAACGCCGGCTGTTGCGAGAACCGCAGCCGCAGTTTTCCCGGTGCAATATTTTGTTTTCAGCTTCTGGCAACAAATGGCGACAAAGCGATCAAAGGTGAAAGTGACGGTGAATAGCTGAATATTCAGTCTGTAGCTGAATAGCTCAGTACAAGGTTAACACTGCACACAGGGGTGATGGACAGGAAACTCCAATAAAAGTAATGGTATCGGATCTGAAACAAAATGACCGCGGTGATCAGGGTGAGTAGATCGGCCGCTGCCATGGCCACCAGGTAGCGAGTGGTGCAGGTGGAGAGGCCGCACTTTCCCCGCGACAGGATCACAATCGCCACTAAATTCACTGCGGGAAGAGAAGGGGAGCGCACACTGGGCATTACTGAACACGGTCTCCGGGGCTGAACACCGGCTCCACTTTCAGCTGGAGATCAGGAGTGTTGGAGTCGGTGCGCGGCTGCAGGTTTAACAATGTCAGACCCGGCTCCGACTGTGCCCGACCTGCCTGCTTCAGGGGAGAGGAGATAAGGCGACGGGCGGGGTAAAGGGCGGGGAGGGAACGAGCAGCCGCCCGCTACAATAGGCGGAATGGTCCTGTCTACAGTTAACCCCGCTCACAGTCTCTGATGGGGTCGGTTTCACAGACTTAACCGTGACCGGCCGCGTTTAACCAGGGCTCTGGGAACTCGGCATCTGATGGGGACGAGGAGGGTCCCAGAGGGAAGGCAGGGACAACTTAGAGTCCGGCAGCAGAGCGGCTCCGTTAATGGATTCATTCCACAGTGAGTTCAGTTCGGTAACAACACACGCCGGTAGATCCGCGGCCACCGGTTCAGGAGATCGATCCAATTATTGACCAACAGGCAGGTTGAATCCGACTGTGACAGACTCCACAGTGAGACCTGTCCACAGGAGCGGGTGTTCACTCTGATCAATAACTCAGACACAGTGAACTTCACAATGTAAACCCCTCCCAGTCACACCGACCCGGAGAGCTGCTTGTCCCGGGCACTGGGACAACTCTGGGCAAGGTCCCACTGAAGGCAAGAACAACATTCTAGTGGGTCCCGGCATTGGGAGAAAAAGAGGGTTAGTTTCGGCTGTGTGAGAATGAGAAAAATCACAGCGTTAATTCAAAAATATTTCATATATTGATATAATTTACACATTCAACGCTCATCAGTTGGGAATATTGTAACACGATCAGAATCAGGTCAACACCGGTTAATGGACGGAGTTATAAAACTTGAATTGTTCTGTTCACTTACCAGGGACTCCAACGGCAGCAATGATCACGTACAAGATATTCTCCACGTCAAAATATTGGTACACCTTTTCCCACATGTTCTCTGCCCAGCGAAGTGTCCCCGTGATCTACCGGTAATCTCTCGGATTGAAATGCCGGGGCAATACACTCCCGGAGATTTTATACCATTTTCCGTCTCCACCGGGACAACGAAGTTTCAACAGAGTTAAAATATAGAGATTTTGAAATGATTCGCAAACAGATGACATCAGCCAAATGAAATCCCTGCTGAGACAGGTTGTGATTTATTCAGGGAATTGATTGAGAAACTCCAAAGACTGGGAATGGTGGCGATACTGAGGGATGGAAATTGGGAGCGGCATTGTTCCAGCAAAGGGGATATTGTTTCAAACTCCATCAGGTCCAACTCTCCGCCTCATGTTGTTTGTCTGATTTCATTCAATCCGCTTAACTCACTAAGGCAATCCCAAATTCCAGGGACCCTCTCAGGGCTTCTGGTGCCCAGTTTGAAGGTGGACTGGGCGACGTTTGTCCACTGGTTGAGGAACTAGGGCAACAGATCACCTCGTACTAAAATGGCCCCTGTACTCTGTTTCACCACTCAATATGATCGCGGCTTAACTGACTGCAACCTCACCTCCACACTACCGGCGAGGCTGGTAATCATTCACTCCTTGCTTGCCTGCAGTGGGTCTGATTTTTGCGCCGGGACAATAACATTCTCTGCCTTCGTCACCTCTGAGCAGGAACGACCCAAAGACTCACGACACTCAGAGAACAGAAACATTGTGGCTTCAGAATTGTCCGAAACCCAAATATAACAGCGAATGATGCGGCACATCTCCCTCCTCCCTTTCTCTCTCCCTCCATCCTTACTGCTGTCGCTCTCTATGAACTATCACTCTCTCCTACCATCTCTATTCTTACTCTCGGCTCCGCCATCTCTCTGTCAACCTCTCTCTCCTAACCCCCCCTTCTCACTCCCATTGCATTTATCCCTCCGTTTCTTTCTAACTATCTGACCCTTCCATCGCTCCGTTTTGCCAACCCACGCGATCTGAACTCCGCTCTCTTTTCATGTTCCCACTCTCCCTTTGTTACTTAACTCTCCATCCATCTCTTCTTTCGTCTTCTCCGCTATCTCTTCCTTTCATCACTGTACTCCCTATCTGTCTCTCTCTTTTCCCCCAACACTCTTCCTGCTCGCCCTCACCTCCCTCTCCAAGGCCTTTCTTGCGAAGTGCGGTTAAAACGGCCAGCCACCATGGAATGTCTCTCTACCCCGTTCCCTCACACTTCAATAGCCCTTCCAGGTGAGGCTGATGTTCACATGCACCTCATCTAATCCCTTCTATTGCATGCGGTGTTCCAGATATGGTCTCCTTTGCATCGGCGTGGTCAAGTGGAGACTCGGCGACCGTTCGGCCCAACACTTACCGTCGTTCCGTCAAGGCCTCCCGGATCTTCCCGTTGTAACTCGCCTTCCCACACTGACCTTTCTGTCCTTTGCTTCCTCCATTGCCAGACTGAAGCTACATGCAAACTGAAAGAACGCCACTTCATATTCCGCCCTTGGTGCCTTGCAACAATAGACTATAGACAATAGGTGCAGCAGGAGGCCATTCGGCCCTTCGAGCCTGTACGCACCGCCATTCAATGTGATCATGGCTGATCATTCTCAATTACTACCCCATTCCTGCCTTCTCCCCATACCCCCTGACTCCGCTATCCTTAAGAGCTCTATCTAGCTCTCTCTTGAGTGCATTCAGAGAATTGGCCACCACTGCCTACTGAGGCACAGAATTCCTAATGGTATGAACTTTGAATTATCCAATGTTAGGTAACAAAGTGCAAATTCCCACTCCCCCCTCGCTCTTCCTCGTGCTTCATCGGGACTCGCACCAATACATCCCCTCCACCACATCTTCAACCGATATTACTTCCTCTTTCTTTATAATTCCATCCTGCTCAACCCTTACCTCGCACCTGACAATGAAAACGGTATTCACCCGCTTATCGTTCAACTCGCTTTGTCCTGCTGTTCCCCCGTCCCACCACAATCAGTCTGAAGAAATGTGCCGAACCGAAACTTCACCCATCCATGTCCTTAGCAGGGTTAGCTAGTTCGGCATGCCCTCTACAACTCTCACCAACGTCTACAGATGCACCATAGAAAGTATTTTATCAAGATGCATCACAGCTTGGTTTAGGAACAGCTCCATACAAGAACGCAAGAAATTGCTGCGAATTGTCCAGACCATCACACAAAGCAACCTCCCATATATTAACTCAGTTTATAAACCACGCCGCCTCGGCAAGGCCAGCAGCATAATCAAGGACGAGTCGCACCCTTGCCACTCCTGCTTCTCCTCTGTCCCATCAGGCAAAATGTATAGAAGTGTGAAAATGCACACCTCCAGTTTCAGGGACAGCGTCTTCCCTGCTGTTATCAGGCAACGTAATAATCCCACCACAACCAGAAAGCAATGCTGAACTACTATCTACCTCTTTGTAGACCCTCGGACTATCCTCAATCGGATTTTGCAGTGAACGTTATCCCCTTATCATATATCTATACTCTGTAAATGGTTCGACTGTAATGAAGTATTTTTTTCCCACTGACTGGGTAGCACGCAACGAAAGCTTTTCACGGTACCTCGGCACACGTGACAATAAACTGCACTAAACTGACATACTCAACTAGATTTCTCCAGAGGTGTAGCCTGACTCGCATTGGATATTGATTGTGTGTGACAGTGTGAGTGTGCGAGTCCGTGCAAGAGTGTGTTAGCACGTGTATGCGAGTGTGAATGTGTGAGATTGTGCAAATGAGTCGGTGTGTGTGCGTATGTGTTAGTGTATGCGGTTGCAGGAATTTCAATGGTCAATACCTTATTATCACGTACCCAGGTAGAGTGAAATGTTTAGTTTTGCAGACAACCCGGTAACATCATGTAGCAGACCTCACCTAGGCGGTACAAAAGTGTCGCCACATCATCTAGCACTTTCACCATCATGCCGTCGTGGAACCGCCGGACAATCGTGATGAACTTGCTGGGACAGCCAAACTTCTGCATTATCTTCCACAAGCCATCTCTGCTGACAGTGTCGAAGGCGTTTGTCAGATCGACGAAGGTCACGAACAGGTCGCTGTGCTGCTCTTGGCATTTTTCCTGGAGTTGGCGTGCAGCAAATATCATGTCGACAGTTCCACGTCCAGCACGGAAACCACACTGGCTTTGTGGAAGGAGACCCTGCTCAAGGTGTTGAATGAGACGGTTGAGCAGGATGTGAGCCAAGATCTTCCCAGCTATGGACAGGAGGGAGATGCCTCGATGAATGTCGCAAGACTGGCGGTTGCCTTTCCTCTTGTAGATGTGGACTATGCTGGCATCATTCAGCTGTTGTGGGACCTTCCCTTCATTCCACATGGACTGGAAGAGTTCAGTCAGCTTCTGCATCATGACAAGGCCTCCTACTTTGAACACTTCAGCAATACACTGTAGTACTGATGGAGTGACACCAGTTGATGCAGTTCGTGTGGATTAACACGCTGTGGGTTGGTACAGATGGAGTGACACACTGCAGCAGGACTGATGAAGTGACACACTTTGCAGTAGTTCTGATGGAGTGATACACCGTGGGCCTCTACTGATGTAGTAACACACTGCGGGTAATACTGGTGGAGTGACACAATGAGTAGTACTGTTGTTATGACAAACTGTGGAGTAGTACTGACGAAGTGACACACAGTGGAATAATACTGATTTAGTGACAAATTGTGAGGTAGTTCTGTTGTAATGACATACTGTGGGGAAGAATTGATGGATGAAACACTGTGGGGTAGACTAATGGAGTGATATATTGTGAGGGAGTACTGAGGAACTGGCACACTGTGGCGTAGAATTGATGGACTGGCACCCTGGGGTCGCACTGATATAGTTCCACACTGAAGTATTAATGACGGAGTGACAAACTGTGTGGCAGTACTCATGTCATTGCATCAGTACTACCACGCAGTTTGTCCCTCCATCACCCCACCCCTTGGAGTAAATCTGATGGAGTGACACGCTGTGGCGTAGTACTGATGGAATGACACACTGCGCGGTTGTACTGATGGAGTGACACGCTCCAGTGTTGTACTGATGGAGTGTAACACTGTGGAGTAGTACTGATGTAATGACGTACTGTGGAGATGTGTTGATGGAATGACACACTGTGGGGTAGGACTGATGTAATAACACATTCTGTTGGAGTGACACAGTAATACTGATGGATTATCACGTTGTGCGGTAGTACTGTTGCGATGATAAACTGGTGAAATAGTGATGGAATTACACACTATGGAGTCGCAGCGATGGGTTAGCACACTGTGGTATATTGCGGATGGAATGACACATTTGAGGTAGTCCTGATGGTGTGAAACACTTTGGGGAGTACTCATGGAAGAACATATTGCGGGGAGCATTGATGGAGTGACACGTTCTAGGTTTGCACTGGAGTGACATGATGTGGGGCAGTACCGATGTAGTGTAACACCATGGAGTTGTATTGATGCAGTGAGACACTGTGTGGTTTCACCGACGGAGTGACACATCGAGCGGTAGTACTATTGTGATGACAAACTGTGCTGTAGTACTAATGCAGTGACAAACTGAGCGGCAATACTGATGGAGTGACACAATTTGTGGCAGCACTTATGGGGTGACACACTGGGATAGTCCTGATTGAATGATAAACATCGGGTAGTACTAATGGAGTGAGACATTGTGCAGAAATACTAATAGAGTGAAACTGTGGGGAATTACTGTTGGAGTGACAAAGTGAGGTAGGACAGATGGAGTGACACACTGTGGGGAATACTAATGGAGTGACACTGAGAGAAAGTACTGATGGGTTGACACTGTGGGGTAGTACTGATGGAGTGACACGCTGCGTGGTATACTGATGGAGTGATAATCAATGGTATGTACTGATGGAGTGACACACGGTGGCGTAGTACTGATGCGACGATAACCCCAGTGATATTCCTGATGGTGCGATGCTCTATGGGGAGGCACTGATGGAGTGGCACACGTACTGATGCGACGATAACCCCAGTGATAGCCCTGATGGTGCGATGCTCTATGGGGAGGCACTGATGGAGTGGCACAGTGCAGGGTAGTACAGATGGAGTAACAAACTATATTTTATGACTGATGCAGTGGCACACTGTGGGTAGTGCTGTTAGAGTGACACACTTTGAGGTAGTACTGATGGAATGGCGCACTATGTGGCTGTACTGACGCAATAGCATATTGTGGAATAGTACTGATTGAGTGACACCCTGCGGTGTAGCACTGTTGGATAGACATATACCAGAGTAATACTGGTGGATTGAAGCACTGTGGGGTAGTACTGATGGATGGACTCATTGTGTAGTACTGATGGAGTGACACACCGTTGGATAGTACTGATAGAGTGACACCCTGTGTGGTAGTACTAATGGAATAATACACAAGGTGCTACTGATGTTGAAAAACACTGTGGGTGTGTATTGATGCAATGGTATATCGTGCGGTAGTACCAATGAAGTGACACGCTCCGGGGTTGTACTGATGGAGTGACATAGTGTGTTCTAGTAATGATCGTCTAACACACTGTAGGCTTGTATTGATGGAGTGATGACCAGTGGGGTAGTATTGATGGAGTGACACAATGTGGGCAGTACAGATGGAACAATACACTTTGGGGTAGTACTATAGAAGTGACAAACTGTGGGCAGGTACTGATGGAGTAAAACATTTTGGTGTATTACTGATAGAGTGACACAGTGTGCGGTAGTACTGATGGAGGAACAAGCGATATGGTAGTACTGTTGTCGTGGCACACTGTCGGATAGTATTAATGGTGTGAAACTAAATGGGGCAGTACTGATGTAAAGATACATTATAGTGTAGTTCTGATGGAGTGACACAATGGGGGAGAACTAATGGAATGACGCACTGTGGGATAGTACTGATGGAATGACTATCCATTTGCTATTACTGATTGGCATTCTATGGGATAGTACTGAATGAATGACACGCTGTGATGCAGTAATGATGGAGTAACCGACGATATGGTAGTACTGATGGAGTGACACGCTGTGCGATAAAGCTTAAGGATTAGCATCCTGTGGGGTAGTAGTGAAGGACTGGTATATTTTGGGGTAGTACTGATATAGTGACACATTCGATGGTATTATTGAAGGGGTGAAAAACTGTGGGTAGAACTGATGAAATTACATACTTAAGGTGGTACTGACAGAGTGAAACACCGTCGGGAAGAAATGGTGGAATGACATACTGTGGGGTTGTACTGATGAGAGTGACACGCTCTTGGGTACTACTAATGGAGTAACATGTAGTACTGATGGAGTGACATACTGTGAGGTAGTATTGATGGAGTAACCTAACGTAGGGTAGTGTTGAAGTAATGGCACATTCTGGGGTAGTTCTGACGGGGTGACACACTGCGCGGTAGTACTGTTGTTGTGACATAATGTGGGATAGAATTGATGGAGTGACACTGTGCGGTAGCACTGATGAAATGACGCACTGTAGGGTAGTACTGGTGTAATGGTATACAGTGGGATAGTACTGATGGAGTGACGCACTGTAGAGTAGTACTGTTGTAATGGTATACAGTGGGATAGTACTGATGGAGTGATGCACTGTGGGGTACTACTGGTGTAAAGGTATACAGTGGGATAGTACTGATGGAGTGACGCACTGTAGGGTAGTACTGGTGTAACGGTATACTGTGGGATAGTACTGATGGAGTGATATCGGCGAGACCAAGCGGAAGCTCGACGATCGTTTCGCTGAACAGCTCCACACAGTCCTACCTGATTACCCGGTTGCTCTGCACTTTAACTCACCCCCGCTCCCCCATTCCCAATCTGAACTTTCTGTCCTGGGCATCCTCCATTTTCAGAGTGAGGCCCAGCGCAAATTGGTGGAACACAACTTCATATTCCGCTTGGGCAGCTAACATACCAGCGGTATGAACATTCACTTATCTAACTTCAATTAGCTATTGCTTTCCCCTTCTCTCCATCCCTCCTCCTTCCCAGTTCACCCACCAGTCTCACTATCTCCAACAAAATTATATCTCTTTCACGCCGAACGCTCCGACATTAGTCTAAAGAAGGGTCTCGACCCGAAACGTCACCCATTCCTTCTCTCCAGACATGCTGCATGCCCCGCTGAGTTACTCCAAAATGTTGTGTCTACCTTCGATTTAAACCAGCATCTGCAGTTCTTTCCCACACAAAGTACACGATTTTCGGCCCACAATGGCTGTGCCGAACATGATACGACCAACCTTACCTGCCTATTCATAATGCATATCTCTTCATTGCCTGAAAATCTGAACTTGTCTTAAATGTCACTATTGTATCTGCGTCCACCACCAGTGGGGTGGTTGGTAAGATTTTACGGCCCATTATACAGGATGAAGTGACAGAGTACTTGTAAGTTCACGATGAAATAGGCGAAAGTTTGCACGGCTTTGTGAAGGGAAGGTCGTGCTTGATAAATTTGCTGGAATTATTTGAAGAAGTAAATAGCAAGACAGCCAAAGGAGAGTCAGTAGATGTTGTTTACTTTGATTTTCAGAAAGCCTTTGAGAAGGTGTCACACGTTGGCTGCTTAGGAAGATGAGAGCGCACGGTATCAAAGGGCAGATACTAGCATGGATAGCAGGCTGGCTAGATGGCAGAAGAGAAAGAGTGGCAATAAAGGGGGCTTTTTTCTAGTTGGCTAGCAGTGAATAGTGGAGATCCGCAAGGGTGAGTGCTGGGTCCGCGATACTTCACGTTTTATATTAATGAATTGGACGAGGGGATTGAAGGCTTTGTGGCAAAGTTTGCGGATGATACGAAAATAGGTGGAAGGGCAGGTAGTGTGAGAAAGCAGGGACTGCAGAAGGAGTTGGACATGTTGGGGGAGTTGGCAGAGACATGGCAGATAGAATATAGTGTGGCAAAGTGCAGAGTAATGCATTTTTCTCGGAGGAATAATGGCGTAGACTACTTTCTAAATGGGGACATAATCCATTAATCGGAATGCAAAGGGACTTGGGAGAGCTGGTTCAGGATTCCCAAAAAATTATCTGCAAGTTGAATCGGTAGTAAAGAAAGTAAAATCTATGCTAATATTATTTCAAGAGGGCTTGTATTCAAAAACAGGGATTATAATGTTGAGGCGCTGGGAAGGGCGCATTTGGAACATTGTGAGCAATTCTGGGCATCATATCGGAGGAAGGGTGTGCTGGCTCTGGAGAGGATCCAGAGGAGGTTTACAAGAATGATCCCTGGAATGAATAGGTTAACCTATGATGAGCGTTTGTCGACAGGGGGCCTGCACTCATTGGAGTGTAGAAGAATGAGTGTGGACCTCATTGAAACATACAGATATGTGAATGCCTTGGATCGAGTGGATATGGAGAGCATGTTCCACTAGTGGGAGAGTCTAGGACTAGAGGCAATTCCCTCAGAATTAAAAGACTTGCTGATATGAACAAGATGAGGAGAAATTTATTAAGTCAGAGGGTGGTAAATCTGTGGAATTCTTTGTCACAGAAGGCTGTGTAGGCCACGTAAGTGGATATTTTAAGGCGTAGGTAGATAGATTCTTGATTACTCCAGGTTTCAGAAGTTTTGAGGAGAAGGCAGGAGAATTGGGTTAGGATGGAGAGAGATCAGCCATGATTGAATGGCGGAGATTTGATTGGCCGAATGGCCTAATTGTATTCCTATCCCTTATGACCTAATGGCCACCTGCGGCATTGCGTTCCAGGCACTTACTGCCCTTTGTGTAAACAGCTTTCCCTGCACACATCGCTTAAAATTAATCCCTTTTGCCTTAAAGAGGTGGCCTCTAATATTTGATATTTCTGTCTTGGGATTGTTTATCCTATCTGTGCCTCACATAATTTGATATCGACCTATCAGGTCACTGCAAGATTTCCGGTGTTCCAAATAAATCAGTCCAACGTCTGCTTGTTCATATGCTCCAGGAGATGTTCTTGTAAGGGTCTTGAGCACCTTTTCCAAAACGCCTTTCCTGTACAAGAGCGATCATAACTGCACACAAAACTGCAAAACCGGCCGAAGAATAGTTTTCTAAATCTGAATATTGCCTTCCTGAATCATATTCAATGCCTCGATCAAATATGGCAATCATTCTACATGGCTTATTTAGAATTCTAAACGTGCTGCCGCGATCTATGAGTTACACACTGGAACCTTAAGATCCATCTTCAGCAACGCTGATGCTCCGATTTACTGTTATTGTGCAAACATTGAGGGCTGCTGTATCTCAGTGTTGCACTGTGCTGCTGATGTTCATCCACGAGCGGGCGCTGTGACAGTATATTGCTACTGCACATCCACTGAGGTGCGCTGTGTGTGGATGATGCAGTGTGTTGCTGATCCACGGGAGGGCGCTGTGACAATATATTGCCACTGCACATCCACTGAGGTGCGCTGTGTGTGGATGCTGCAAGTGTGTTGCTGATGTTCATCCACGGCAGGGCGCTGTGACAGTATGTTGCTACTGCACATCCACTGAGGTGCGCTGTGTGTGGATGATACAGTGTGTTGCTGATACACGGGAGGACGCTGTGACAGTATATTGCTACTGTACATACACTGAGCAGCGCTGTGTGTGGATGGTGCGGTGCACTGTTAAACATAACACTCAGTGCATAAGTCATGCTGCATAATTAGGATATTTGGCACATCGAGTCTACTCCGACATTCAATCATGGCTGACCTATCTTTCCCACTCAACTCCTGCCTTCTCCCCATAACCGTCGAAACTCTTACGGATGACCAACCTGTCTATCTTCGCTTTAAAAATACCCAATGACGGTTTACACAGCCGTCTGTGGCTGAATTCCAAAGATTTACCACCTACTGACGAAATAAATTCCTCATCATCTCATTTTTAAAAGTATGTCCTTTTATTCTGAGGCTAGTCAGATAATGAATGAATGAAAGAATAAATGAATGAATGAATGAATGAATGAATGAATGAATGAATGAATGAATGAATGAATGAATGAATGAATGAATGAATGAATGAATGAATGAATGAATGAATGAATGAATGAATTTATTGGCCAAGTATGTACACATACAAGGAATGTGCCGCTCGCAAGTAACACAGAGAGTGGTGAATCTGTGGAATTCTGCCACAGACGGATGTGGAGGCCGTCATCAGATAATTTAAAAGCAGGGATAGACAGGCTCGTGAATAGTAAGAATGTCAAAGTTGGAGTTAGGTTCGAGTGGGAAAGATAGAGCAGCCATGATCGAATGGCGGAACAAACTAGGTGAGCCGAATGACTTACTCAAATGACGTCTGAACTTATGAACGCATTACTGACTCCGGGATTGCATGGAGTCTATAGACATAGAAAATAGGTGCAGGAAGATGCCCTTTGGCCCTTCGAGCCAGCACCGACATACACTGTGATCATGGCTGATCATCCGCAATCAGTAACCTGTGCCTGCCTTCTCCCCAAATCCATTGATTCCGCAAGCCCACAGAGTTCTATCTAGCACTGGTCGCTATTCAAGGATTCGACAATGGACCTGAACGACGACGTCACAACTTTTTCAAATTTCATGAGAAAATGTGCGCAGAAATGCGATTTCCGGCGCAGTCTAGCTATCACGTTATCCAGATAACTTGCTATCAGCCTAGCTATGCTATGCCATGTTAGCTATGCTAACTTGCTCTGTGGCTATCTAGCTATGTGGCTATCTAGCCATCTAGATCTGTATCAATATAGTTATATATCTACCTCGTTCTCACCTTCCACCCCACCAGCCAGCGGATCAAACATATCTTCCACCAACATTTCCGTCACCTACAACGGGACCCCACCAATGGCCATATCTTCCCATCCCCTCCCCTCTCTGCGTTCCGCAGAGACCGTTCCCTCCGTAACTCCCTGGTCAACACGTCCCTTCCTACCCAAACCACCCCAAACCCGGACACTTTCCCTTGCAACCGCACGAGCTGCAACACCTGCCCCTTTACCTCCCCCCTCAACTCCATCAAAGGACCCAAACAATCTTTCCAGGTGAGTCAGAGGTTCATCTGCACCTCCTCCAACCTCATCTATTGCATCCGCTGCTCTAGATGTCAACTTATTTATATCGGCGAAACCAAGCGCAGGCTCGGCGATCGCTTCGCTGAACACCTGCGCTCGGTCCGCATTAACAAAACTGATCTCCCGGTGGCCCAGCACTTTAACTCCCCCTCCCATTCCCAGTCTGACCTCTCTGTCATGGGCCTCCTCCAGTGCCATAGTGAGGCCCGCCGGAAATTGGAGGAGCAGCACCTCATATTTCGCCTCGGCAGTTTGCAGCCCGGTGGTATGAACGTCGATTTCTCCAACTTCAGATAGCTCCTCTGTCCCTCCCTTCCCCTCCTCCTTCCCAGATCTCCATCTATCTTCCTGTCTCCACCTATATCCTTCCTTTGTCCCACCCCCCTGACATCAGTCTGAAGAAGGGTCTCGACCCGAAACGTCACCCATTCCCTTCTCTCCCGAGATGCTGCCTGACCTGCTGAGTTACTCCAGCATTTTGTGTATATATCTACCTGACTAGCTATCTAGCTAAGGTAGACACAAAATGCTGGAGTAACTCAGCGGGTCAGGCACCATCTCTGGAGAGAAGGAATGGGTGTCGTTTCGGGTCGAGACCCTTCTTCAGACTGATGTCAGGGGATGGGGCCGGACAAAGGTAGGATATAGACGGAGACAGGAAGAATAGTGGGGGGACTGGGAAGGGGGAGTGGACCAAGAGGGAAACAAGGACTATCTGAAGTTAGAGATGTCAAAGTTGATACCGCTGGGTTGTAAACTACCCAAGCGAAATATGAGTTGCTGTTCCTCCAATTTGCGCTGGGTCTCACTTTTACAATGGAGGAGGCCCAGTACGGAAAGGTCAGATTGGAAATGGCAGGGGGAATTGAAGTGCTGAGCCACCTGGAAATCGGGTTGGTTGAGACGGACTGAGCGGAGGTGTTCAGCGAAACTATCGCCGATCCTGCGCTTGATCTCGCCGATGCAGAGACGTTGACACCTGGAACAGCGAATAGAGTTGATGAGGTTGGAGGAGGTGCAGGTGAACCTCTGCCTCGCCTGGAACGACTGTTTGGGTCCTTGGAAGCGATCGCTTCGCTGAACACCTGCGCTCGGTCCGCATTAACAAAACTGATCTCCCGGTGGCCGAGCACTTTAACTCCCCCTCCCATTCCCAGTCTGACCTTTCTGTCATGGGCCTCCTCCAGAGCCATAGCGAGGCCCACCGGAAATTGGAGGAACAGCACCTCATATTTCGCCTGGGTAGTTTGCAGCCCGGCGATATGAACGTCGACTTCTCCAACTTTAGATAGTTCCTCTGTCCCTCCCTTCCCCTCCTCCTTCCCAGATCTCCCTCTATCTTCCTGTCTCCACCTATATCCTTCCTTTGTCCCGCCCCCCTGACATCAGTCTGAGGAAGGGTCTCGACCCGAAACGTCACCCATTCCTTGTCTCCCGAGATGCTGCCTGACCTGCTGAGTTACTCCAGCGTTTTGTGAATAAATCGATTTGTACCAGCATCTGCAGTTATTTTCTTAAAGCCATATATTTAGGTATTTACGTAGTGATCTATTCTGTTGGCGAGCAATCCACCTATCTAGCTATCCAGCTATCTAGCTAGCAGTCTAACTAGCTATCTAGTGATTTAATTATAGAGCTATCTATCCATTTATCTCTGTAGCAATGAATCTAGCTATTTAATCTAGCTATCTACCTACCTCCTATTGCTACCTAGCTATCTAGGCATTTAGCCATATAGTTATCTATCTATCTAGCTAGCTGCTAAGCTATCTGGCTATCTAGCCAGCTTGCCATCAAGCCTTCTAGCCATCTACTCATCAAGCCATCTCGCCATCTGATCACCCAGCCATCTGGCTTTATTCAGCTCGCCATCTACCCAGCGAGCCAGCTTCCCAGCTGATCAATTTCCCAAGTAGCCAGCTAGCTTTCCAAACGTCTAGCCAGAAAGCAATTTAGCCATCTAGTCATCCTGCCATCTAGAAATATAGCCGACGTGAGCGATCTATCTGTCAATTTAGCTTGCAAGGTCGCTATCTACAAACCTAGATATGACTAGATCTCCCTCTGTGGGCCTCGCGAGAGAGGGTGCGCACCCCACAAAGAGCTGCCTATATATCTAGCTAGCGATCTTGCAATCTAGTTATTCAACTGTCTACACATCCAGCTATCTAGCTTTCAAGTTATGCAATGCGGGTAGCTAACTATCCAGGTAGCAAACTAGCTAGATAGCTAATACGCTCTCTGGCTGTCCATCCTATTGGCTAGAAATCTCGCTCACTGGTTATCTAGCCATCTAGGTATCAGGCCAGCCAGCTACTACTTAGCTTTCTAGCCCTGTAGCTACCAATCTATAGGATCCCCTCCCATCCTTCTCAATTCCAGTGAAGACAAGCCCAATCTTTTCAAACTTTCCTCATATGACAGTTCCGCCATCCCGGAGATTATCCTCCGGAACCTACCTCAATAGCACGGATGTCCTTCGACAAATTAGGACACAAAAACTGCACACAATACTCTAGTTGTGGTCTCACCAGGGCCCGATACAACATCAGAAGGGCCTCTTTACTCCTATACTCAAATCCTCTTGTTATGAAGGCCAACGTGCCATTAGCATTAGTGCGTTTTTCTGCTCTCATATTATAGACAATAGACAATAGGTGCAGGAGGAGGCCATTCGGTCCTTCGACCCAACACCACCACTCAATGTCATCATGGCTGATCATTCTCAATGAGTACCGCGTTCCTGCCTTCTCCCCATACCCCCTGACTCCGCTACCTCCGCTATTGCAGCTGTCCATAATTAACTAGGGCAGACTTCAACATCCAGACGATATGGTCACACCCAGTGTCGTCAGTCTGCCCCCCACACTCCTTCTGTGTGGAATCTTTCTCCTCACTTCCCATTTGTTCCGTCAGGACCTTCATCCTGTCCTCCCGAACAGATAGACTGAACATCTCATTCCGACCCTCAGCCATACGCTATGCTACGCAGCACATCCCATGTTCTCCCTGACAATCGCAGTGAGTCATTTACCTATTTTATAATCATTCAGCTCCTTGTGCTCGACCTCACTGGGAGTAGGTCCGAAACGTCGAATTAGACATGTTGCTTTCACAGACCTGCTTGACCAGCTGAATTCCTTCAAGATTCAAGATTCCAGGTTTAGTATCTCTATTCCCTTTTAATACGATTTTTTTTTCTGGGTCGGTGGAAGATATTTGTTTTATCCTCTTCCATCAGCTGCTGATCACTGTCCTTTGCCACAGTCTAAACTTACAGCGCGGAAACAGGCCCTTCGGCCCATCGAGTCCGCACTAACCAGCGATCCCCGCGTATTAACTCAATCCTACATGCACTTGGCTCATACCAACCCAATTAACCTACAAACCTGTAGGTCTTTGGAGTGTGGTAGGCAACCGACGGTCTCGGAGAAAACACACGGGGGAACGTACGAACTGCGAACAGACAGCACCGTAGTCGAAATCGAAACCTGGTCTTCAGCTGCAAGCGTTGTAAGGCAGCAACTCTACCTGTGCGCCCATAGTTAGTATATTTGCAACTGACACCAAACCAATGTTTACAGATGGCGGCGAATACGTTGAAAGGCGCACGATTTCAAAACCGGGCCAGATGGACCGCTCACCGAGAATTGATTTTCGTGAAAGATGCCATCATGCTTGATTGATGAAAATGTTGCCAGCACTCGAGGACCTGAGCTACAGGACTTCGTTGGACAGGTTTGGACTTTATTCCTAGGAGCACAGGGGCCTGAGAGGTGACGTCTACAGGCGAAAGGGGTATGAGGGGAATGAATGGAGTGAATGCACAGTCTATTTAACAGGGTAGGAAAATCAAGCACGATAGGGTTTAAGGTGAGAGGTGTTAAAGTTTAATATATACGTGAGGGGCAACTATTTCATTCAGAGGGTTGAGGAAATGTGAAACGACCTGCCCAGAAACATGCTGAGGCACAAACAATGTGAAGGACATTTGAACGGACGGGTACACGGTTTGGAAAGGTTTTCGGGGATATGGGCAAACCGAATTAGATCAGATGGTCGATTTTAATCGACACGTGGATGTTGGGCGGCACGGCCTGTTTCCGCGCTATATATCTCCATGCTTTATGATCTCTGCCATCGGGATGTATTGGACAGAACCATCGGGTGGCGGGTGAATACGCATTAATGAAACAGTGTTTCCCTGTTCAAAGCGGGTTATCCAACAGCAGAGATGCATTGTTCGGCTCGTAAACCGTAGTGGTCATCAGAGCCAATGCAGTCGCCAGGCATCCGCTTGCTTGAATTGAGCCCCCAGTCTGATTTGGAATCCTCTTATCCCTGTCTGACTTGCGGAGAACACACTTGTCCTTCGTGTTCCGTTCAGGGTCATCTTGCTTCAAAGCCTCAGATCAGGACATTAACCAAGTGTGAATCTCCCTTTTCATCCAAAGCATTCTGATTAGGACGAGACCTAAATGTCTCTATTGTAAAAGAGCCGTCACGTGCATTTCTCGATGAAACCGAACACTTCCCTCGACAGACCGCGGACCACTGGTCTCAAGGCGTCCGGACGCGCGATATCGTTCCGTGAGAAATCCTCGCATGTTTTCCGATTTCATGTTTCCTGAGTTTTTGCGTCAGATTGTCATTATTCCGGCTCCCGCTCCGGGGGAAAAACTGTGCTATTGTTCGTCTCCTTTCATCAATCGGCAACGGTGCCTCACCAGTTGCATACCGAGCAGGTGGCCGGGGTTCCATTCCAATCACCGTAACATTCCCGATGCACATTCCCTGCCTTCAGAGAGCACAGATACTTAATTCCGATAGCAATTCATGCATAGACTCATAGAGTCATAGAATGATACAGAGTGGAAACAGGCCATTCGGCCGAGCTTGCACACACTGGCCAACATGTTCCAGCTACACCAGTCCCACCTGGCCGCGTTTGGCCCATATGCCTTCAAACCTGTCCGATCCATGTACTTGTCTTACTGCTTCTTACATGTTTGGACAGTCCCTGCTTCAACGACCTCCTCTGGCAGCTTGTTCCATACATCCACCATCCTTTGCGTGAAAAAGTTACCCATCAGGTTCCTACTAATCTTTTCCACATTCACCTTGAACCTATAAATGATGCAGGAAGGGGTTCTGGAGTAAAATGGATCCCACAGGCAATTATTATTCACTGTGATGTCGTCTGTGCATCGGGGATGGAATTTCCATTCATGACCCGTTGCCCTGTAAACGGAAGTGCATCTTCCTGATCCCTTTATTGCAGATTCCCACCCCAGACGAGGACAGATCCCAACACACCCAGATAATATTTAACACCAAGTGACGCCACTCTATTCACCACCCGCTCTCTGTCTATTCCATTCAGTGGAACCTCTCTCTTCACTCCCCATCTGTTCCGTCATGAGCTTCATCCAGTCCTCCCGTACAGGCAGACGGAACATCTTCACTCTGATCCCCAGCCACGCACGACGCTACACAGGAACATTCACATGTTGCCATTGATCGACCCCATCATTTACTTTCCAACTTTCTAATCATTGATGCCTTCTGCTCCGTCTCATGGCCCCGAATCTAAAACTTACGTCAGCTGCATCTACGGATGCTGCATGACCCGCTGAGTTATGTCTCTTTATTCAAGATTACAGCATCTGTATTCTCCTTTGAAATGAAAGATTTGTATTGTTTGATGACAGATTTGTTTCGTCGTCCATTAACTGCTCATTATTGACGTTTGCCACAGTCTTTGTATGCAGCCCGGTCTTCGATTGAGTTGATTTCCTGATAATGCGCCTTCATATTACGACTCAATGTTCCCCAACGCTTATCCAATCGGACCGATTACTGTGCCTTCGCTGTGTAAAACTGCAAATAGCTTAATAAGAGTTCCACTTCATTGACTGAGAGCAGACCTAATGGAGACCCCCGGTCTCCTCAGACCACTGCTGTGTTGCTCTTTTCGTTGGTGCTTCGTTCTTAAATCTTTCTGAATGCCAGCAGGAGCACCACCAATAGATGATCGGATGACAAACGAGAGCGACAAATGGAACGGCAGGTATACATACTGTTCATGTAGGCCAGAGTGCTTAAGCCCTGCCGAGGGGGATGGGCTGGGGGAGAGAGAGAGTTGTTGATTTTAGTTACCTGTGCATTCCTGAGGCTAGATTGGTTGAGTTCATCGCAAATGATGAACAGTACCATAGGGTTTGGTTCTTAAAGAGAGTTCATGACCGAGTATAATTCATCCGCTGCCACCTTGGTGTTGGCTTTGTGTGGTATTTGGACCGCCGACACGATGGTTGCGGTGAATTGCCCCGGCCGATTAAATGGACGGCACATAGTGAACGGATATTAGAGACATAGAAACATAGATAAATAGGTGCAGGGGGTGACCATTTGGCCCTTCGAGCCAGCATCACCATTCATTGTGATCATGGCTGATCATCCACAATCTGTACCCCGTGCCTGCCTTCTCCCCATATCCCTTGATTCCACTAGCCCCAAGAGCTCTTTCCAACTCACTTTTAAATGCATCCAGTGAATTGGCCTCCACTATCTTCTGTGGTAGAGAAATCCACAAAGTCACAACTATCTGGGTGATTTTTTTTTGCACCTCCGTTTTAAATGGCCTCCCCTTTATTCTTAGATGGTGGCCCCTGGTTCTTTCCTTTTCCAGAATCTGACACCATTGAGATAATAATTTCCCTATTTGTTTTCGCCGCCAAAGTGGATAACCCCACATTTCTCTACGTCATACTGCATCTGCCTTGCATCTGCTCACTCACTCAACCTGTCCAAGTCACCCTGCAACCTCCTAACATCCTCTTCACAGTTCACACCTCCTCCCAGCTTTGTGCCATCTGCAAACTTGCCAGTGTTACTTCTAATTCCATCATCCAAATCATTAATATATATGGTAAATAGTTGCGCCCCTGCATCGAGCCTTGCGGCACTCCATTCGCCAGTGCCTGCCATTCTGAAAGGGACCCGTTTATTCCTACTCTTTGCTTCCTGTCTGCAAACCAATTATCTATCCATGTCAATACCCTACCCCCAATGCCATGTGCTCTAATCCTGCTCACCAATCTCCGTGTGGGAACTTACCAAAGCCTTCCCGAACGTTTAGATACACTACATTCACTGGCTCTCCATCCATTTTATTTGTCCCATCCCCCAAAAATTCAGAAGGTAGTCAAGCAGGATTTCCCCATCATAAATCCACGCTGACTTGGACCAATCCTTTTACTGCTATCCAAATGCGCCGTTATTACCTCTTTAATAATTGACTCCACCATCTCCCTCAACACCGATGGTCTATAATTCCCCGTTTTCTCTCTCTCGCTACTTTCTTGAAAAATGGGTCAACATTCGCTCCCCTCCAATCCACAGGAACTCATCCTGAGTCTATTGGACATTGGAAAATGATCATCCATGCGTCCACGATTTCTAGAGCCATCTCCTTGAGTACTCTGGGATGCAGACCACCAGGCGCTGGGGATTTATCAGCCATCAGTCCCACTGAACTAAGCTAACTGAACTATTTCGTGG
This sequence comes from Rhinoraja longicauda, assembly GCF_053455715.1. Classification (NCBI taxonomy): domain Eukaryota; kingdom Metazoa; phylum Chordata; class Chondrichthyes; order Rajiformes; family Arhynchobatidae; genus Rhinoraja; species Rhinoraja longicauda. The sequence goes on from NW_027601370.1 coordinate 169,425, forward strand.
CATAGTCAGCTTGTTGCATAAGGTTTTCCGTCGTGCTGGTTGACTCTATAACTATAAATAGAGTGCGATTGTGTGACTGGAAGAGAGCCGGGGATGAGTCGCGAATTGGCCTCTTATTGCTTTTCCACGGTTGGGCATAATTTAAAAACCAACCGCACTTGCTTGAAAATAACATTTTATATCAAAGATTCAATTTGTCAACTGTTGCGAGCTGTGCGAAGTTCTATTTTTTGCTCCTCAGACACTGAAGCGCTGACTCTCATTTTAGTTCCATCCCGGGTGAACAATTCCTGGGCGTTGCCCAACTTCCAGCTTTTGGATAATGGGGACATCCCGTGTACAGAACGAGAACTGATAGCCAGCAGTCAATCAATTGGTCATTTGGGGATAATTCCTCGCAGTGGGTAGTTTCCGCATTTCCTTTTCTAAATTTGGTGCGTCTGATCGTCACTATTGCTGCTCTGGAATCTGGGGAAGATACATGCTGTTGTACGACTGCTTTGTTCAGTTATTGATCACAGCACACCAGCTGCCTGCTGAGCAGTCGGCCAGGGTTTGATTACCGGTCACCGCAGTTTGCCCAAACAATGGGCAATCCGCCTCTCTGGAGCAGCGGAGATTTCGTTCAGATCGCAATCAGCACACGTTCATAAAAAGCAAGAAATTTTAATTGAGTTAAGTGGGTTCCATGGCCAATTATCACTCAATGTGAGCTGGTCCTTGGATCCAGGATGGAATTCTCAACCGTCAGCTTTTCCCGGTAAACCCATGAAAGCATAGAAAAATAGGTGCAGGAGGAAGCCACTTTTCCCATAGAGCCAGCACCGCCATTTATTGTGATCATGGCTGACCATCCATTATTAGTAACCCGTGCCTGCCTTCTCCCCATATCTCTTGATTCCACTAGCCCCTAGAGCTCCATCGAACATGCTTTTAAGTTCATCCAGTGAATTAGCCTCCACTGCCTTCTGTCGCAGAAAATTCCACAAATTCATATCTCTCTGGGAGAAATGGTTTTTTCTCACCTCAGTTATAAATGGCTTCCCCTTTATTCTTAGACTGTGGCCCCTGTTTCACGACTCCCCCAGCATTTGGGAACTTTTTTCCTGAATTTGGTTTGTCCAGTCCTCTTTAAATGTTATACGTTTCTACAAGATCCCCTCTCATCCTTCTAAATTCCAGTGAAGACAAGCCGAGTCTTGAATCTTTGCTCATATGTCAGTCCTGCCATCCCGGGGATTAACCTCCGGAACCTACGCTGCACATGCCTCAGTAGCAAGGATGTCCTTCCTAAAATTAGGAGACCAAAACTGCACACAATACTCCAGATGTGGTCTAACCAGGGCCCTATACAACTGCAGAAGGACCGCTTTGCTCCTATACTTATTGCAGCTTTCCACAATTAACTAGGGCAGACCACAACATCCAGTCAATATGTTCACACCCAGTGTCGTCAGTCTGTCCCCCACCCTCCCTCTGTCTATTTCTCTCTGTGGAATCTTTCTCCTCACTTCCCATTTGTTCCGTCAGGACCTTCATCGTGTCCTCCCGAACAGATAGACGGAACATCTCATTCCGACCCTCAGTCATACGCTATCCCACACAGCACATTCCATGTTCTCCCTGCCTGTCCCCATTATAGCTTTATCTACTTTATAATAATTCAGCTCCCTGTGCTCGACCTCACTGGGAAACTGGCCGCAACGTCGAATGAGACCTGTTGCTTTCACAGACCTGCTTGACCAGCTCAGTTCCTCCAGCGTTCTGTTGCAGGATTCCAGATTCTGTATCTCTATTCTCTTTTGATACAAAACTTATTTTTCTGTGTTGGTGGAAGATATTTGTTTTCCTCTTCCATCACCTGCTGATCACTGGCCTTTGCCACAGTCTAAACTTGGTTTAGAGATACAGCGCGGAAACAGACCATCCTTTGAACCGATCACAAAGCTTCTCACTTGTTTTTCTGTGCATTCTATCGACGGTACTGGGATTATACACTCAACTACTCAAATTAAGTGCTCGGTCTATTTTGGGACATCACATTAAATAGTCCTTTAGGGGAAGGTCCTTATTTATGGTAATTACGGGAGAGCTCTATGTGTGCTCCTGATGCACTCCAGCAAAGAGCTCCCACGGTGTGTGAGAAGATACACACAGGAACATACGCCCATCCACCCTTGTAAATAAACAATACAATGACCAAACTGGAGCCAGTAACATTACTCAGCATTGACCTGTTCCACTGTGACCCTTAAGTGCATTCTACGTGTTCCCACGTCCAGGCTCGCCTCATCCATCCTGTAGGGATTGTTCCCTGTCGCCCTGTCCCTCGGACACATTTCAGGGAAATCTGAAAAAACCGAGCTGTGCTTCTGCTCCCTGCCAACAAGCAACAACAATTGAAGCAGGAGGATCCGATGCAGAGAGTTGTAAAAAGCTGGTCAACGGACGCGGATGATATCTTACGCGACTGCTTTAAGTCAGCAGTCAGGGATTCTGCAGCTAACCTGAATGAGTGCGCCTCTGCCGTGACTGACTTCATCAACAAGTGAGTGGAAGACTGGGTGCCGCCGAAGTCAATCAGAGTGCTCCCGAACCTGGAACCATGGATGTACATTCACAGGTGAAGGCCAGGTCCGATGCGGACAAGTCAAACGATCCCAAGCGGTCCAAGAAGCCACGCTGTGGTCTCCGGAAAGCGATCAAGGATGCCAAGAGGCAATACCGGTTCAAACTTGCGTCCCAATATAATCTGATGGTCTGATTAAGATAACTGGATGCAAAGCAAGTTCATGCAATATCATTGGTAATCGTGCGACCTTACACGATGAACGGAATGGTTCCTCTGCTCGCTTCGAGCAGAAGGCCAACAGGGCGGTGACACCTGCCTCTTCGGCTCGAGGGTGACTCTCCCCAGGGTGACTATAGCCTTCCTGTGAGTAAATCTACGGCACACAACAGGCCTGGACGGTGTTCCTGGCCGTGTCCTTAGTAGCTGCGCAGACCATTTGTCGACATCTCTAATCTCTCCCGACTCAGAGTATTTAATGCGTTTCATAACCTGCCTCTCAAAACATTTCATGATGGTGAAAGTCAAGTCCACTGGATGGTGATCGTTTAAGCTTGAGGTCTTGCGTTTCTTCATCATTCCAATGTCTAAGAAACGGAAGACCTCAAGCTTAAACGATTACCATCCAGTGAACTTGACTTTCACCATCATGAAATGTTTTGAGAGGTAGGTTATGAAACGCATTAAATGCAGTCTACCCAGCGGCCTTGCCCCACTGCATTTCGCCCACCGCCATCACAGGCCCACGGACGATGCCATCGCACTAGCCCTCCCCTCAATATTGGGACAGCAGGATAAGAGCGACACCTGCGTCAGACTCCTATTCATAAATTACAGTTCTACCTTTAATACCATTATACCATGCAAGTTCATCACCAAATTCGCGGGATTTAGTGTCAGTGCTCATCTCTGAAACTGGACCCTCGACTTCCTGACCAACAGACACCATTGAGTGATGATAGGGGACAGATCGTCCTCTACGATAATCGTCAACACGGGAGTTCCGCAAGGATGCGTTCTCCGCCCCTTCTTTGCTCCTTGTACACCCAAGACTGTGCAGGCATGTAAAATCTAATTCAATTTTCAAATTCGCAGTCGGCACCACCATTGTGGGCCGGATACCATATATTGATGAATCTGAGTACAGGAAGGAGATTGAGAACCTCAATGCCAGCAAGGCAAAGGACATAATGATCGACTTGGGGAAGCCGACATACCCAAATGTGCATTGAAGGCACCGATGGAGAGACGGTTGGAATCTTCAAATTGCGAAGAGAAAATATCACCAACAACCTCTCCTGGGCCACTTTTATTGAGGCAACGGCCAATAAATCCCACCAACGCCTCTACTGTCCTGGAAGGCTTAGGAAGTTTGGCTTGTCCCCGGCAACACTCACCAACATCCGCATATGCACCATAAAAATCAGTTCATCAGGATGTATCACTGCTTGGTTTGGGAACAGCTCCATCCAAGACCGCAAGAATTTGCAGCGAATGTGGACACAGCCAGGACCTCAAACAAACGATGCCCTCTTCTATTGACTCCATTTATACTTTTCCATGTATCTGTCCAAATGTCTTTTAAATTTAATGATATTTTTTGCCTCAAATACTTCCTCTGGCAGTTCATTTAATGTAGCCGACACTGTCTGTTTGAATCCATCGACCCATCACGTTCTTTCCCCGAGGGAAATTTAAAAAATGGATATAGTCAGGACACTCAGAGAACTTCAATGGGAAAATGAAAACGTATCGAATGTCAAAAATGAATGATCTTGTCCAAGGTCTGATATTGGCCCTACAAATACATGATGTGGTATCGTTTCGCGAAACACACTCATTCAAACCCCGCTTTTGCACCGCACTCTGCATTAGAGTGTCAACTACCTCGTCAGTGTAGCCGAACCATGTGGGGAAATTACTTCCTGTCTAACTTTCATTGCAGAATAGAAATAACCAAATCTGACTACCTTTTGCAACAGTCGAGTTGGTCGCTCTACTTCCTCAAGCTGTAGCTGTAGAAATGCCACCATAGGCTCAACATGTCTGAACTAACTCACCTGACAAATAGTTTCAGATACCCAGCACCCTTTGAGAGTGAAGTCTTTCCTTCAGGTTTCTTGTGATTTTTGCCTATCTCACCTATAAACCTCTGATCACTGGTTTTTCGTTCCACATCCTGGATAAAAGACCATGTGCGATCACCCTATCTATTCTCTTCATGACGGTATATACCTTTATAAGCTCACCCATGTATTTCCCCACTCCAAGTTATAATGTCCCCGGGGTGAATATATTTGTTGGCAATAGGAATGTGAATTCAAATGTGACCACGTATGGAAATGAATATTAGTCCCAGGTCATTTCGCTAGCTATGATGCTGAAACCAGGAACAGACTCAAGCTTGCATTGTGCGTGCGCCCGTGTGTACCTGTGTGTGCTGGGGGAGGGAGTGGCTGTTATGTCGAAACACCTAGACCTCGGAATCATGCCCCCACTCTAAGAATGGATGCTCAACTTTATCACCGACAATGCTCAATCAGTGACGATAAGTGACAACTCCTGCACAACAACTTTCACATCGGAGCCCTGCATGGATGAGTTGTCAGTCCGCGATTATATCCTCTTTACCCTCGTAACCGTACGGCCAATTTAGGCTCTAAGCATATCGACGAGTTTGCTGGATTTGCTGGGCCGAATAACGGACAATGAAGCGACGACGTACACGAACGATATGGAGAACTTAGTGACATGGTGTCAGCAGCATAACCACGCTTTCAATGTCAGCAGGACGAAGGAGGTAGTTATTGACCTGAGGAAGCAGCTGTACGTGCCCCAATCTGCACCAATGGTACAAAATGACAATGATAGCGACCTCAGGTTGCTTGGCGATAATGTAACCGACGATCTGACGTGGAGCAATCACATTGATGTGACACCCAAGAAGGCACAAATATGTAATGAAAAATAAATTTGTCTGTTACAAACGTCTGGAGATTTGCGGTAAAAGCATATTGTCACACTGCATCGCAGCTCGGTTTGGAAATAACTCTGCGAAGACCGCGAGAAATTGCAGAGGGTTGTATATATAGCCCAGTCCTTCACAGACCCACAGATCCATCCAGACCCAACCACAGTATCCGTATGCACTTCACGCTGCATAACATTACACAAACATCCAACACAATCAAACACCTGGCGAATCCCGGTCAGTTCTTCTTTCCCCAGCTCTGATCTGGCAACAGGTGGATATGCTTGCAAGCACGCATCACGAGACTTAGAAATTACTTAAATTCCTCCGTTATCAGGCTTATGGTCGGTCCCTCCGGAGGGGAGGGTATTGATCAATTCCTTCTACCACATTATGGACATTGAACTTTGTCTCAGGTACTGATGCACAACAATGCGCTACAATGCTGATAAATGTATTCTGCACTCTGTATTTTCCACTTTGCTCTATCTATTGTCACGAGTCACACAACGCTGGAAAAGGTCCTTCAGTCCAGCCTACTTATGCCGAACAATGTACCCCATCTACACAAATCCCACCTGCCGCTTGTGGCGCTCATCAATCAGAAATCTTCCTATTTGTGTTTGCCCAAACATATTTTAAATGTTGTTATAGTTTCTACCTCAACTACCTCCTTTGGCAGCTCATTCAATACGTCCGCCTCCCGCTGTGCGAATCCATGTACCTACCACGCTCTGAGTGGATCCATACACCCAGTCACCTCTGAACTCGAATATGAACCAATAGTATCCATATATGATATATGTAATCTGTTTTGATAGCATGCAGAACAAAGTTGTTTACTGCACCACGGTACATATAACAATAATATCCCTAAACCTGAAGCTGAAACCTAAAGCGCCGATCATCTGCATTGTTTGGAACACCACTAAACCAGATGAATGTTTCATAGGTTGCAGAGGCATTACATCATCCATTGTTCCCGACGTGCAGTTCTACACACTTACATAACATGTTTGCACAAATGATTTGCTTTGTGTTTTCACAGAACTCGAATTCTCCATCTGCACTCGTCCAGTTCTACGGAGAACGGAATTATGCGATGTGGCTTGATAAAATCTTGTTCGTTCACAGAAATACACGGACAATTCAGGGTGTGATGAAAATAACCAACAATATTCAACCTGATATTCTTTATAATGAACTACAGTATATTCTGCATTCTCTATCTTCCTCTTCGCTATATCTGCAGGATTGATTGTATCAATGTATGACATATCTGAACTGAATGGACAGCGTGAATTTCGACCAAGCTTACCCATGTCGACCAATGTAATCCATCTACACTAATCACTCCGACCCACCTTTCGACACATTACTCTGAATCCTTACCTTTCATGGGGCAGTCTAACTGTCTATGAACATTTGTCATAATTTCCGCCTTAACACACTTATTTTCGGTGCAGAGATGAAGTTAACGTTTATCTGCGGAGGAAGGGACTGTCAAACGAACAACAATTGAGGAGATCCACCACTCTGTGCATGTTTGGAGGAACGACATGTTCCAAACTCTTGGTCCGAGAAATAACCTCTCCGCTCCACCTCTGGATGCTCGAATTTTAGCCCCACAGCCCACAATTAATAAGGATAGGCGACAATAGACAATAGACAATAGACAATAGGTGCAGGAGTAGGCCATTCAGCCCTTCGAGCCAGCACCGCCATTCAATGCGATCATGGCTGATCACTCTCAATCAGTACCCCGTCCCTGCCTTCTCCCCATACGCCCTCACTCCGCTATCCTTAAGAGCTCTATCCAGCTCTCTCTTGAAAGCATCCAGCGGACTGGCCTCCACTGCCTTCTGAGGCAGAGAATTCCACACCTTCACCACTCTCTGACTGAAAAAGTTCTTCCTCATCTCCGTTCTAAATGGCCTACCCCTTATTCTTAAACTGTGGCCCCTTGTTCTGGACTCCCCCAACATTGGGAACATGTTTCCTGCCTCCAATGTGTCCAATCCCCTAATTATCTTATATGTTTCAATAAGATCCCCCCTCATCCTTCTAAATTCCAGTGTATACAAGCCCAATCGCACCAGCCTTTCAACATACGACAGTCCCGCCATTCCGGGAATTAACCTAGTGAACCTACGCTGCACGCCCTCCATAGCAAGAATATCCTTCCTCAAATTTGGAGACCAAAACTGCACACAGTACTCCAGGTGCGGTCTCACCAGGGCCCGGTACAACTGTAGAAGGACATCTTTGCTCCTATACTCAACTCCTCTTGTTACGAAGGCCAACATTCCATTGGCTTTCTTCACCGCCTGCTGTACCTGCATGCTTCCTTTCATTGACTGATGCACTAGGACAACCAGATCTCGTTGAACTCCCCCTCCTCCTAACTTGACACCATTCAGATAATAATCTGCCTTTCTATTCTTACTGCCAAAGTGAATAACCTCACACTTATCTACATTAAACTGCATCTGCCATGTATCCGCCCACTCACACAACCCGTCCAAGTCACCCTGCAGCCTTATTGCATCTTCCTCACAACTCACACTACCCCCCAGCTTAGTATCATCTGCAAATTCGCTAACGGTACTTTTAATCCCTTCGTCTAAGTCATTAATGTATATCGTAAATAGCTGGGGTTCCCAGCACCGAACCTCGCGGTGCCCCACCGGTCACTGCCTGCCATTCCGAAAGGGACCCATTTATCCCCACTCTTTGCTTTCTGTCTGTCAACCAATTTTCTATCCGCGTCAGTACCCTACCCCCAATACCATGTGCCCTCATTTTGCCCACTAATATCCTACGTGGGACCTCGTCGAAGGCTTTCTGAAAGTCGAGGTACACCACATCCACTGACTCTCCCTCCCTTGTCAATTTTCCTAGTTACATCCTGAAAAAATTCCAGTAGATTCGTCAAGCATGATTTCCCCTTCGTAAATCCATGCCGACTCGGAACGATCCCGTTACCGCTATCCAAATGCTCAGCAATTTCGTCTTTTATAATTGACTCCAGCAGCTTCCCCACCACTGACGTCAGACTAACTGGTCTACAATTACTCGTTTTCTCTCTCCCTCCTTTCTTAAAAAGTGGGATAACATTTGCTATCCTCCAATCCACAGGAACTGATCCTGAATCTATAGAACATTGAAAAATGATCTCCAATGCTTCCACTATTTCTAGAGCCACCTCCTTAAAAGTACTCTGGGATGCAGACCATCAGGCCCTGGGGATTTATCAGCCTTCAGTCCCATCAGTCTACCCAAAACCATTTCCTGCCTAATGTGGATTTCCTTCAGTTCCTCCATCACCCTAGTTTCTCCGGCCCCTAGAACATTTGGGAGATTGTGTGTATCTTCCTCAGTGAAGACAGATCCAAAGTAACGGTTTAACTCGTCTGCCATTTCTTTGTTCCCCATAATAAATTCCCCTGCTTCTGTCTTCAAGGGACCCACATTTGCCTTGACTATTTTTTTCCTCTTCACGTACCTAAAAAAACTTTTGCTATCCTCCTTTATATTATTGGCTAGTTTACCCTCGTACCTCATCTTTTCTCCCCGTATTGCCTTTTTAGTTAACTTTTGTTGCTCTTTAAAAGAGTCCCAATCCTCTGTCTTCCCACTCTTCTTTGCTATGTTATACTTCCTCTCCTTAATTTTTATGCTGTCCCTGACTTCCCTTGTGAGCCACAGGTGTCTCTTACTCCCCTTAGAGTCTTTCCACCACTTTGGAATAAATTGATCCTGCAACCTCTGCATTATTCCCAGGAATACCTGCCATTGCTGTTCTACCGTCTTCCCTGCTAGGGCCTCCTTCCAGTCAATTTTGGCCAGCCCCTGCCTCATGCCTCTGTAATCCCCTTTGCTATACTGTAATACTGACACTTCCGATTTTCCCTTCTGCCTTTCCATTTGCAGAGTAAAACTTATCATGTTGTGATCACTGCCTCCTAATGGCTCTTTTACCTCTAGTCCCCTTATCAGATCAGGATCATTACACAACACTAAATCCAGAATTGCCTTCTCCCTGGTAGGCTCCAGTACAAGCTGTTCTAAGAATCCATCTCGAAGGCACTCTACAAACTCTCTTTCCTGGGGTCCATTTCCAACCTGAATTTCCCAGTCTACCTGCATGTTGAAATCTCCCATAACCACCGTAGCATTACATTTTTGACACGCCAATTTTATCTCCTGATTCAACTTGCACCCAATTTCGAGGCTACTGTTTGGGGGCCTATAGATAACTCCCATTAGGGTCTTTTTACCCTTACAATTTCTCATTTCTATCCATACTGATTCAACACCTCCTGATTCTATGTCACCCCTTGCAAGGGAATGAATATCATTCCTTACCATCAGAGCAACCCCACCCCCAAAACAAATAGGGAAATTATTATCTCAATGGTGTCAGATTCTGGAAAAGGAAAGAACCTGTGGCCACTGTCTAAGAATAAAGGGGAGGCTATTTAAAACGGAGGTGCAAAAAAAATCACCCAAATAGTTGTGACTTTGTGGAATTCTCTGCCACAGAAGAAAGTGGAGGCCAAACCACTGGATGCATTTAAAAGTGAGTTGGACAGAGCTCTTGGGGCTAGTGGAATCAAGGAATATGGGGAGAAGGCAGGCCATGGTCACAATGAATGGCGATGCTGGCTCGAAGGGACAAATGGTCACCCCCTGCACCTATTTATCTATGTTTCTATGTCTCTAATATCCGTTCACTATGTGCCGTCCATTTAATCGAACGGGGCAATTCACCGCAACCATCGTGTCGGCGTTCCACATACCACACAAAGCCAACACCAAGGTGGCAGCGGATGAATTATACTCGGTCATCAACTCTCTTTAAGAACCAAACCCTATGGTACTGTTCATCATTTGCGATGAACTCAGCCAATCTTGCTTCAGGAATGCACAGGTAACTAAAACCAACATCTCTCGCCCCCCCAGCCCATCCCCCTCGGCAGGGCTTAAGAACTGTGGCCTACACGACCAGTAAGTATGCCTGCCGTTCCATTTGTCGCTCTCGTTTGTCATCCGATCATCTATTGATGGTGCTCCTGCTGGCTTTCAGAAAGATTTACGAACTAAGCACCAACGAAACGAGCAACACAGCAGTGGTCTGAGGAGAGCGGGGGTTCTCCATTCGGTCTGCCCTCGGTCGATGAAGTGGAACTCTTATTAAGCTATTTGCAGTTTTGCAGAGCGAAGGCACAGTAATCGGTCCGATTGGATAAGCGTTGGGGAACATTGAGTCGTAATATAAAGGCGAATTATCAGGAAATCAATTCAATCGAAGTCCGGGCTGCATACAAAGACAGTGGCAAACCACAGTAATCAGCAGTTAATGGACGACGAAACAAATCTCCGTCATCAAACAATATAAATCTTTCATGTCAAAGGAGAATACAGATGCTGTAATCTTGAATAAGGAGACATAACTCAGCGGGTCATGCAGCATCCGTAGATGCAGCTGACGTAAGTTGAAGATTCGGGGCCATGAGATGGAGCACAAGGCATCAATGATTAGAAAGTTGGAAAGTAAATGATTGGGCCGATCAGTAACAACATGTGAATGTTCCTGTGTAGCGTAGTGCATGGCTGGGGATCAGAGTGAAGATGTTCCGTCTGCCTGTACGGGAGGACTGGATAAAGCTCATGATGGAACAGATGGGGAGTGAGAAGAGAGAGGTTCCACTGAATGGAATAGACAGAGAGCAGGTGGTGAACAGAGTGGCGTCACTTGGTGTTAAATGTTATCTGGGCATGTTGGGATCTGTCCTCGTCTGGGGTAGGAATCTGCAATAAAGGCATCAGGAAGATGCACTTCCGTTTACAAGGCAACGGATCAGGAATGGAAATTCCATCCCGATGCACAGACGACCTCGCAGTGAATAATAATTGCTTATGGGATCCATTTTACTCCAGAACCCCTTCCTGCATCATTTATAGGTTCAAGGTGAATGTGGAAAAGATTAGTATGAAACTGATGGGTAACTTTTTCACTCAAAGGATGGTGGATGTATGGAACAAGCTGCCAGAGGAGGTCGTTGAGGCAGGAACTGTCCAAACATGTAAGAAGCAGTTAGACAAGTACATGGATCGGACAGATTTGGAGGCATATGGGCCAAACGCGGCCAGGTGGGAGTCGTGTAGCTGGAACATGTTGGCCGGTGTGGGCAAGTTGGGCCGAATGGCCTGTTTCCACTCTGTATCATTCTATGACTCTATGAGTCTATGCATGAATTGCTTTCTCAATTAAGTATCTGTGCTCTCTGAAGGCAGATTTCCCGTGCATTGGGAATATTGCGGTGATCGGAATCGAACCCCGGCCACCTGCTCGGGATTCAACTGGCGGGGCACCGTTGCCGAATGATGAAAGGAGACGCACAAACAGCACAGTGTTTCCCCCGGAGCGGGAGCCGGAATAATGACAGTCTGGTGCAAAAACTCAGGAAACATAAAATCGGAAAATATGCGAGGATTTCTCACGGAATGATATCGCGCGTCCGGACGCCCTGAGACCAGCGGTCCGCGGTCTGTCGAAGGATGTGTTCGGTTTCATCAAGAAATGAACGTGACGGCTGTTTATCAATAGAGACATTTAGGTCTCGTCCTAATCAGAATGCTTTGGATGAAAAGGGAGATTCACACTTGGTTAATGTCCTGATCTGAGGCTTTGAAGCAAGATGACCCTGAACGGAACACGAAGGACAAGTGTGATCTCCGCAAGTCAAACAGGGATAAGAGGATTCCAAATCAGGCTGGGCGCTCAATTCAAGCAAGCGGATGCCTTGCGACTGCATTGGCTCTGATGACCACCACGGTTTACGAGCCGAACAATGCATCTCTACTGTTGGATAACCCGCTTTGAACAGGGAAACACTGTTTCATCAATGCGTATTCACCCGCCACCCGATGGTTCTGTCCAATACATCCCGATGGCAGAGATCATAAAGCATGGAGACATATAGCGCGGAAACAGGCCGTGCCGCCCAACATCCACGTGTCGATTAAAATGGACCATCTGATCTAATTCGGTTTGCCCATATCCACGAAAACCTTTCCAAACCGTGTACCCGTCCAAACGTCCTTCACATTGTGTGTTTCTGGGCAGGTCGTTTCACATTTCCTCAAGCCTCTGAATGAAATAGTTGCCCCTCACGTTTATATTAAACATTAACACCTCTCACCTTAAACCCATGCCCTATCGTGCTTGATTTTCCTACTCTGTTAAATAGACTGTGCATTCACTCCATTCATTCCCCTCATACCCCTTTCGCCTGTAGACGTCACCTCTCAGGCCCCTGTGCTCCTAGGAATAAAGTCCAAACCTGTCCAACGAAGTCCTGTAGCTCAGGTCCTCGAGTGCTGGCAACATTTTCATCAATCAAGCATGATGGCATCTTTCACGAAGATCAATTCTCGGTGAGCGGTCCATCTGGCCCGGTTTTGAAATCGTGCGCCTTTCAACGTATTCGCCGCCATCTGTAAACATTGGTTTGGTGTCAGTTGCAAATATACTAACTATGGGCGCACAGGTAGAGTTGCTGCCTTACAACGCTTGCAGCTGAAGACCAGGTCTCGATTCCAACTACGGTGCTGTCTGTTCGCAGTTCGTACGTTCCCCCGTGTGTTTTCTCCGAGACCGTCGGTTGCCTACCACACTCCAAAGACCTACAGGTTTGTAGGTTAATTGGGTTGGTATGAGCCAAGTGCATGTAGGATTGAGTTAATACGCGGGGATCGCTGGTTAGTGCGGACTCGATGGGCCGAAGGGCCTGTTTCCGCGCTGTAAGTTTAGACTGTGGCAAAGGACAGTGATCAGCAGCTGATGGAAGAGGATAAAACAAATATCTTCCACCGACCCAGAAAAAAAAATCGTATTAAAAGGGAATACAGATACTAAACCTGGAATCTTGAATCTTGAAGAAATTCAGCTGGTCAAGCAGGTCTGTGAAAGCAACATGTCTAATTCGACGTTTCGGCCCTACTCCCAGTGAGGTCGAGCACAAGGAGCTGAATGATTATAAAATAGGTAAATAATAATAATAATAATAAGCATTTATTTTATATAGCGCCTTATCGGGTGCTCAAAGCGCTTTACAAAAACAATCAACATAAAAACAAACAGACAAACTATCCTAACGGAAAAGCGGCGAATAAACAACGCCAGCGTTCTCTCACGTCAGGGTCCGGCAGTAGACAACAAAAAGCACAGGACAATTTTTACACAAACAGCCATCACAGTGATTGCTCTAGGCACACCCTCACTGTGATGGAAGGCAAAGTCTTATCTCCTCCTCATTCTTCTCCCGTGGTGCCACGAGGTGATCGAGGCTCCCAACTTTTTGAAGCCCCCACCGGGCGATGGAAAGTCCCAGGGCCGAGCCGAGCAGGCCGATGAAAGTCCTGAACCCCCACTGGGCGATGGAAAGTCCCAGGGCCGAGCCGAGCAGGCCGATGAAAGTCCTGAGCCCCCACCGGGCGATGGAAAGTGCTGCGGCCGAGCCACGCAGGGTGATGAAGGGCCTGCGAGCGGGTCGATCGTACCTCGCGCTTCGGGGCGGTCGAAGCTGCTACGGCTGGAGCTCCCGAAAGCCGGTCGCCAGCCAGGGACCTGCGAGCTCCCGATGTTGCGGTCTGCAGGGCCCACGGCCGAAGCCTCCGAGATGGTAAGTCCAGGCCCTGCGACCGGAGTCTTCAAGGTCGATCCCAGCTGGAGGCCGCCGACTCCACGATGTTAGGCCGTAGCGCGAACGGAGACACAACACGGTAAAGGTCGCATCTCCGTTGAGGAAGAGATTAGAAAAAAGGTTTCCCCCAACCCCCCCACCACCCCCCACATACACAGAGTTAAAAATAGAACAAAACGTACATTAAACGATGACAATAGACAAAAAAAAAAAAAAAAGAGAGACTGCCGGTGAGCCGCAGCTGCAGAACACAGCCACGCCCCCGCGATAAATGACTCACTGCGATTGTCAGGGAGAACATGGGATGTGCTGCGTAGCATAGCGTATGGCTGAGGGTCGGAATGAGATGTTCAGTCTATCTGTTCGGGAGGACAGGATGAAGGTCCTGACGGAACAAATGGGAAGTGAGGAGAAAGATTCCACACAGAGGGAGTGTGGGGGGCAGACTGACGACACTGGGTGTGACCATATCGTCTGGATGTTGAAGTCTGCCCTAGTTAATTATGGACAACTGCAATAGCGGAGGTAGTGGAGTCAGGGGGTATGGGGAGAAGGCAGGAACGCGGTACTCATTGAGAATGATCAGCCATGATGACATTGAGTGGTGGTGTTGGGTCGAAGGACCGAATGGCCTCCTCCTGCACCTATTGTCTATTGTCTATAATATGAGAGCAGAAAAACGCACTAATGCTAATGGCACGTTGGCCTTCATAACAAGAGGATTTGAGTATAGGAGTAAAGAGGCCCTTCTGATGTTGTATCGGGCCCTGGTGAGACCACAACTAGAGTATTGTGTGCAGTTTTGGTCTCCTAATTTGTCGAAGGACATCCGTGCTATTGAGATAGGTTCCGGAGGATAATCTCCGGGATGGCGGAACTGTCATATGAGGAAAGTTTGAAAAGATTGGGCTTGTCTTCACTGGAATTTAGAAGGATGGGAGGGGATCTTATAGATTGGTAGCTACAGGGCTAGAAAGCTAAGTAGTAGCTGGCTGGCCTGATAGCTAGATGGCTGGATAACCAGTGAGCTAGATTTCTAGCCAATAGGATGGACAGCCAGAGAGCGTATTAGCTATCTGGATAACAACATAGTTTGCTACCTGGGTAGCTAGCTACCCGCATTGCATAACTTGAAAGCTAGACAGCTGGATGTGTAGATAGCTGAATAACTAGATTGCAAGATCGCTAGCTAGAGATATAGGCAGCTCTTTGTGGGGTGCGCACCCTCTCTCGCGAGGCCCACAGAGGGAGATCTAGTCATATCTAGGTTTGTAGATAGCGACCTTGCAAGCTAAATTGACAGATAGATCGCTCACGTCGGCTATATTTCTAGATGGCAGGATGACTAGATGGCTAAATTGCTTTCTGGCTAGACGTTTGGAAAGCTAGCTGGCTACTTGGGAAATTGATCAGCTGGGAAGCTGGCTCGCTGGGTAGATGGCGAGCTGAATAAAGCCAGATGGCTGGGTGGTCAGATGGCGAGATGGCTTGATGAGTAGATGGCTAGAAGGCTTGATGGCCATCTGGCTAGATAGCCAGATAGCTTAGCAGCTAGCTAGATAGATAGATAACTATATGGCTAAATGCCTAGATAGCTAGGTAGCAATAGGAGGTAGGTGGATAGCTAGATTAAATAGCTAGATTCATTGCTACAGAGATAAATGGATAGATAGCTCTATAATGAAATTACTAGATAGCTCGTTAGACTGCTAGCTAGATAGCTGGATAGCTAGATAGGTGGATTGCTAGCCAACAGAATAGATCACTACGTAGATACCTAAATATATGGCTATAAGAAAATAACTGCAAATGCTGGTACAAATCGACTTATTCACAAAACGCTGGAGTAACTCAGCAGGTCAGGCAGCATCTCGGGAGACAAGGAATGGGTGACGTTTCGGGTCGAGACCCTTCCTCCGACTGATGTCAGGGCGGCGGGACAAAGGAAGGATATAGGTGGAGACAGGAAGATAGAGGGAGATCTGGGAAGGAGGAGGGGAAGGGAGGGACAGAGGAACTATCTAAAGTTGGAGAAGTCGACGTTCATATCGCCGGGCTGCAAACTACCCAGGCGAAATATGAGGTGCTGTTCCTCCAATTTCCGGTGGGCCTCGCTATGGCTCTGGAGGAGGCCCATGACAGAAAGGTCAGACTGGGAATGGGAGGGGGAGTTAAAGTGCTCGGCCACCGGGAGATCAGTTTTGTTAATGCGGACCGAGCGCAGGTGTTCAGCGAAGCGATCGCTTCCAAGGACCCAAACAGTCGTTCCAGGCGAGGCAGAGGTTCACCTGCACCTCCTCCAACCTCATCAACTCTATTCGCTGTTCCAGGTGTGAACGTCTCTGCATCGGCGAGACCAAGCGCAGGATCGGCGATAGTTTCGCTGAACACCTCCGCTCAGTCCGTCTCAACCAACCCGATTTCCAGGTGGCTCAGCACTTCAATTCCCCCTGCCATTTCCAATCTGACCTTTCCGTACTGGGCCTCCTCCATTGTAAAAGTGAGACCCAGCGCAAATTGGAGGAACAGCAACTCATATTTCGCTTGGGTAGTTTACAACCCAGCGGTATCAACTTTGGCATCTCTAACTTCAGATAGTCCTTGTTTCCCTCTTGGTCCACTCCCCCTTCCCAGTCCCCCCACTATTCTTCCTGTCTCCGTCTATATCCTACCTTTGTCCGGCCCCATCCCCTGACATCAGTCTGAAGAAGGGTCTCGACCCGAAACGACACCCATTCCTTCTCTCCAGAGATGGTGCCTGACCCGCTGAGTTACTCCAGCATTTTGTGTCTACCTTAGCTAGATAGCTAGTCAGGTAGATATATACACAAAATGCTGGAGTAACTCAGCAGGTCAGGCAGCATCTCGGGAGAGAAGGAATGGGTGACGTTTCGGGTCGAGACCCTTCTTCAGACTGATGTCGGGGGTGGGACAAAGGAAGGATATAGGTGGAGACAGGAAGATAGAGGGAGATCTGGGAAGGAGGAGGGGAAGGGTGGGACAGAGGAGCTATCTGAAGTTGGAGAAGTCGACGTTCATACCACCGGGCTGCAAACTGCCCAGGCGAAATATGAGGTGCTGCTCCTCCAATTTCCGGCGGGCCTCACTATGGCACTGGAGGAGGCCCATGACAGAGAGGTCAGACTGGGAATGGGAGGGGGAGTTAAAGTGCTGGGCCACCGGGAGATCAGTTTTGTTAATGCGGACCGAGCGCAGGTGTTCAGCGAAGCGATCGCCGAGCCTGCGCTTGGTTTCGCCGATATAAATAAATTGACATCTAGAGCAGCGGATGCAATAGATGAGGTTGGAGGAAGTGCAGGTGAACCTCTGTCTCACCTGGAAAGATTGTTTGGGTCCTTTGATGGAGTTGAGGGGGGAGGTAAAGGGGCTGGTGTTGCAGCTCGTACGGTTGCAAGGGAAAGTGCCCGGGGTTGGGGTGGTTTGGGTAGGAAGGGACGAGTTGACCAGGGAGTTACGGAGGGAACGGTCTCTGCGGAACGCAGAGAGGGGAGGGAATGGGAAGATATGGCCAGTGGTGGGGTCCCGTTGTAGGTGACGGAAATGTTGGTGGATGATATGTTGGATCCGCTGGCTGGTGGGGTGGAAGGTGAGAACGAGGTAGATATATAACTATATTGATACAGATCTAGATGGCTAGATAGCCACATAGCCAGATAGCCACAGAGCAAGTTAGCATAACTAACATGGCATAGCATAGCGAGGCTGATAGCAAGTTATCTGGATAACGTGATAGCTAGACTGCGTCGGAAATCGCATTTCTGCGCACATTTTCTCATGAAATTTGAAAAGGTTGTGACGTCGTCGTTCAGGTCCATTGTCGAATCCTTGAATAGCGACCAGTGCTAGATAGAACTCTGTGGGCTTGCGGAATCAATGGATTTGGGGAGCAGGCAGGCACAGGTTACTGATTGCGGATGATCAGCCATGATCACAGTGTATGTCAGTGCTGGCTCGAAGGGCCAAAGGGCATCTTCCTGCACCTATTTTCGATGTCTATAGACTCCATGCAATCCCGGAGTCAGTAATGCGTTCATAAGTTCAGACGTCATTTGAGTAAGTCATTCGGCTCACCTAGTTTGTTCCGCCATTCGATCATGGCTGCTCTATCTTTCCCACTCGAACCTAACTCCAACTTTGACATTCTTACTAATCACGAGCCTGTCTATCCCTGCTTTAAATTATCTGATGACGGCCTCCACATCCGTCTGTGGCAGAATTCCACAGATTCACCACTCTCTGTGTTCATTGCGAGCGGCACATTCCTTGTATGTGTATATACTTGGCCAATAAATTCATTCATTCATTCATTCATTCATTCATTTATTCTTTCATTCATTCATTATCTGACTAGCCTCAGAATAAAAGGACATACTTTTAAAAATGAGATGATGAGGAATTTATTTCGTCAGTAGGTGGTAAATCTTTGGAATTCAGCCACAGACGGCTGTGTAAACCGTCATTGGTTATTTTTAAAGCGAAGATAGACAGGTTGGTCATCCGTAAGAGTTTCGACGGTTATGGGGAGAAGGCAGGAGTTGAGTGGGAAAGATAGGTCAGCCATGATTGAATGTCGGAGTAGACTCGATGTGCCAAATATCCTAATTATGCAGCATGACTTATGCACTGAGTGTTATGTTTAACAGTGCACCGCATCATCCACACACAGCGCTGCTCAGTGTATGTACAGTAGCAATATACTGTCACAGCGTCCTCCCGTGTATCAGCAACACACTGTATCATCCACACACAGCGCACCTCAGTGGATGTGCAGTAGCAACATACTGTCACAGCGCCCTGCCGTGGATGAACATCAGCAACACATTTGCAGCATCCACACACAGCGCACCTCAGTGGATGTGCAGTGGCAATATATTGTCACAGCGCCCTCCCGTGGATCAGCAACACGCTGCATCATCCACACACAGCGCACCTCAGTGGATGTGCAGTAGCAATATACTGTCACAGCGCCCGCTCGTGGATGAACATCAGCAGCACAGTGCAACACTGAGATACAGTAGCCCTCAATGTTTGCACAATAACAGTACATCGGAGCATCAGCGTTGCTGAAGATGGATCTTAAGGTTCCAGTGTGTAACTCATAGATCG
>NW_027601370.1:189302-194302 GCF_053455715.1 Rhinoraja longicauda
AACCTCTCAAATGTTAAATGCAACAAATGCATCGCATTAGGATGACTTTTCAGGCTGCTGCAATGTTAAATGCAGTGATCGCCTTGCATTAAAGAAATATTGCAACACCCTGCGATGTGAAATGCAATAATAATCCTGCAAAACCTCTCAAATGTTAAATGCGACTAATGCATCGTATTAGGATAACTTTGCCGGCTGCTGCATTGTTAAATGCAGCGCTGGCGTTGCATTAAAGCAATATTGCAACCCCTGGGATGTTAAATGCAATAAAATTAATTGCAATAATTTTGCAAAACCTCTCAAATGTTAAATGCAACAAATGCATCGCATTAGGATGACTTTTCAGGCTGCTGCAATGTTAAATGCAGTGAGCGCCTTGCATTAAAGAAATATTGCAACATCCTGCGATGTGAATTGCAATAATAATCCTGCAAAACCTCTCAAATGTTAAATGCGACTAATGCATCGTATTAGGATAACTTTGCAGGCTGCTGCATTGTTAAATGCAGCGCTGGCGTTGCATTAAAGCAATATTGCAACCCCTGGGATGTTAAATGCAATAAAATTAATTGCAATAATTTTGCAAAACCTCTCAAATGTTAAATGCAACAAATGCATCGCATTAGGATGACTTTTCAGGCTGCTGCAATGTTAAATGCAGTGATCGCCTTGCATTAAAGAAATATTGCAACACCCTGCGATGTGAAATGCAATAATAATCCTGCAAAACCTCTCAAATGTTAAATGCGACTAATGCATCATATTAGGATAACTTTGCAGGCTGCTGCATTGTTAAATGCAGCGCTGGCGTTGCAGTAAAGCAATATTGCAACCCCCTGGGATGTTAAATGCAATAAAATTAATTGCAATAATTTTGCAAAACCTCTCAAATGTTAAATGCAATTAATGCAACGCATTAGAACAACTTTGCAGGCTCCTGCAATGTTAAATGCAGCGCAGGCCTTGCATTAAAGCAAAATTGCAGCTGTTCTGGGGTATTAAACGCATTAAAATCATTGTAATAATCATGCAAAATCTCTCAAATGTTCAATGCAACTAATGCATCGTATTCTGATAACATTGCAGACTGCTGCAAAGTTAAATGCAGTGATGGCCTTGCATTAAAGAAATATTGCAGCCTCCTGGGATGTTTAATGCAATAAAATTAATTGCAATAATCATGCAAAACCTCTCAAATGTTAAATGCAACTGATGCAATGCATTAAAATCTTTATTGGTGTACGGTTCCTCCTGACATCCATCCACCCACCCACCCATCGATCAATCAATCTTTGATTAATTCTTATTATTATTAATAATATTAATTATTATTACTATAGTATTATTATTGTATTTACTACCCCCGGCACGTAGCGGAACCTCCAGGGCAGGGAGGAGACTATCCGGCATTTGGAAGTGCTTCCGGGAAGAGTGTCTGATGTGTGTGGGTCTGTGTGTGTCTGTGTGTGTGTCTGTGTGTGTGTCAGTGTGTGGGTGTGTGTTTGGGTGTGTTTGAGTCTGTGTTTGGGTCTGTGTTTGGGTTTGTGTTTGGGTCTGTGTTTGGGTCTGTGTTTGAGTCTGTGTTTGGGTCCGTGTTTGGGTCTGTGTTTGAGTTTGTGTTTGGGTTTGGGTTTGTGTTTGGGTCTGTTGCAATAATCATGCAAAACCGCTCAAATGTTAAATGCAATTGATGCATCGCATTAGGATAACTTTGCAGGCTGCTGCAATGTTAAATGCAGTGATGGCCTTGCATTAAAGTCACCTAGCTACCCCCAATGGATGTTATATGCTTTAAATTAATTGCAATAATTTTGCAAAACCTCTCAAATGTTAAATGCAACAAATGCATCGCATTAGGATGACTTTTCAGGCTGCTGCAATGTTAAATGCAGTGATCGCCTTGCATTAAAGAAATATTGCAACACCCTGCGATGTGAAATGCAATAATAATCCTGCAAAACCTCTCAAATGTTAAATGCGACTAATGCATCATATTAGGATAACTTTGCAGGCTGCTGCATTGTTAAATGCAGCGCTGGCGTTGCATTAAAGCAATATTGCAACCCCCTGGGATGTTAAATGCAATAAAATTAATTGCAATAATTTTGCAAAACCTCTCAAATGTTAAATGCAATTAATGCAACGCATTAGAACAACTTTGCAGGCTCCTGCAATGTTAAATGCAGCGCAGGCCTTGCATTAAAGCAAAATTGCAGCTGTTCTGGGGTATTAAACGCATTAAAATCATTGTAATAATCATGCAAAATCTCTCAAATGTTCAATGCAACTAATGCATCGTATTCTGATAACATTGCAGACTGCTGCAAAGTTAAATGCAGTGATGGCCTTGCATTAAAGAAATATTGCAGCCTCCTGGGATGTTTAATGCAATAAAATTAATTGCAATAATCATGCAAAACCACTCAAATGTTAAATGCAACTGATGCAATGCATTAAAATCTTTATTGGTGTACGGTTCCTCCTGACATCCATCCACCCACCCACCCATCGATCAATCAATCTTTGATTAATTCTTATTATTATTAATAATATTAATTATTATTACTATAGTATTATTATTGTATTTACTACCCCCGGCACGTAGCGGAACCTCCAGGGCAGGGAGGAGACTATCCGGCATTTGGAAGTGCTTCCGGGAAGTGTGTCTGATGTGTGTGGGTCTGTGTGTGTCTGTGTGTGTGTCTGTGTGTGTGTCTGTGTTTGGGTTTGTGTTTGGGTTTGTGTTTGGGTCTGTGTTTGGGTTTGTGTTTGGGTTTGTGTTTAGGTTTGTGTTTGGGTTTGTGTTTGGGTCTGTGTGTGGGTTTGTGTTTGGGTTTGTGTTTGGGTTTGTGTTTGGGTTTGTGTTTGGGTTTGTGTTTGGGTCTGTGTTTGGGTTTGTGTTTGGGTTTGTGTTTGGGTTTGTGTTTGGGTCTGTGTTTGGGTTTGTGTTTGGGTCTGTGTTTGGGTCTGTGTTTGGGTTTGTGTTTGGGTTTGTGTTTGAGTTTGTGTTTGGGTCTGTTGCAATAATCATGCAAAACCGCTCAAATGTTAAATGCAATTGATGCATCGCATTAGGATAACTTTGCAGGCTGCTGCAATGTTAAATGCAGTGATGGCCTTGCATTAAAGTCACCTAGCTACCCCCAATGGATGTTATATGCTTTAAATTAATTGCAATAATTTTGCAAAACCTCTCAAATGTTAAATGCAACAAATGCATCGCATTAGGATGACTTTTCAGGCTGCTGCAATGTTAAATGCAGTGATCGCCTTGCATTAAAGAAATATTGCAACACCCTGCGATGTGAAATGCAATAATAATCCTGCAAAACTTCTCAAATGTTAAATGCGACTAATGCATCGTATTAGGATAACCTTGCAGGCTGCTGCATTGTTAAATGCAGCGCTGGCGTTGCATTAAAGCAATATTGCAACCCCCTGGGATGTTAAATGCAATAAAATTAAATGCAATAATTTTGCAAAACCTCTCAAATGTTAAATGCAACAAATGCATCGCATTAGGATGACTTTTCAGGCTGCTGCAATCTTAAATGCGGTGATCGCCTTGCATTAAAGAAATATTCCAACACCCTGCGATGTTAAATGCAATAATAATCCTGCAAAACCTCTCAAATGTTAAATGCGACTAATGTATCGTATTAGGATAACTTTGCAGGCTGGCGTTGCATTAAAGCAATATTGCAACCCCTGGGATGTTAAATGCAATAAAATTAATTGCAATAATTTTGCAAAACCTCTCAAATGTTAAATGCAACAAATGCATCGCATTAGGATGACTTGCGATGTGAAATGCAATAATAATCCTGCAAAACCTCTCAAATGTTAAATGCGACTAATGCATCGTATTAGGATAACTTTGCAGGCTGCTGCATTGTTAAATGCAGCGCTGGCGTTGCATTAAAGCAATATTGCAACCCCCTGGGATGTTAAATGCAATAAAATTAATTGCAATAATTTTGCAAAACCTCTCAAATGTTAAATGCAATTAATGCAACACATTAGAACAACTTTGCAGGCTCCTGCAATGTTAAATGCAGCGCAGGCCTTGCATTAAAGGAAAATTGCAGCTGTTCTGGGGTATTAAACGCATTAAAATCATTGTAATAATCATGCAAAATCTCTCAAATGTTCAATGCAACTAATGCATCGTATTATGATAACATTGCAGACTGCTGCAAAGTTAAATGCAGTGATGGCCTTGCATTAAAGAAATATTGCAGCCTCCTGGGATGTTTAATGCAATAAAATTAATTGCAATAATCATGCAAAACCACTCAAATGTTAAATGCAACTGATGCAACGCATTAAAATCTTTATTGGTGTACGGTTCCTCCTGACATCCATCCACCCACCCACCCATCGATCAATCAATCTTTGATTAATTCTTATTATTATTAATAATATTAATTATTATTACTATAGTATTATTATTGTATTTACCACCCCCGGCACGTAGCGGAACCTCCAGGGCAGGGAGGAGACTATCCGGCATTTGGAAGTGCTTCCGGGAAGTGTGTCTGATGTGTGTGGGTCTGTGTGTGTGTCTGTGTGTGTGTCTGTGTGTGTGTCAGTGTGTGGGTGTGTGTTTGGGTCTGTGTTTGAGTCTGTGTGTGGGTTTATGTTTGGGTTTGTGTTTGGGTTTGTGTTTGGGTTGGTGTTTGGGTTTGTGTTTGGGTTTGGGTCTGTGTTTGGGTCTCTGTTTGGGTCTGTGTTTGGGTTTGTGTTTGTGTTTGGGTTTGTGTTTGGGTCTGTGTTTGGGTCTGTGTTTGAGTCTGTGTTTGGGTCTGTGTTTGGGTCTGTGTTTGGGTTTGTGTTTGAGTTTGTGTTTGGGTTTGGGTTTGTGTTTGGGTCTGTTGCAATAATCATGCAAAACCGCTCAAATGTTAAATGCAATTGATGCATCGCATTAGGATAACTTTGCAGGCTGCTGCAATGTTAAATGCAGTGATGGCCTTGCATTAAAGTCACCTAGCTACCCC
>NW_027601370.1:197471-209681 GCF_053455715.1 Rhinoraja longicauda
AGCAGTAGTAATAGGGGACTCTATAGTGAGGGGGTCAGATAGGCGTTTCTGTGGACGCAGTCGGGAGACCCGGATGGTGGTTTGCCTCCCTGGTGCCGGTGTCCGGGATGTGTCTGAGCGTGTCCAGGATATCCTGAAAGGGGAGGGAGAGGAGCCAGAGGTCGTGGTACATATAGGTACCAACAATATAGGCAGGATAAGGGAAGAGGTCCTGAAAGGAGAATTCAGGGGGCTAGGAAGAGGGTTAAAAAAAAGGACTTCCAAAGTAATAATCTCAGGCTTACTGCCTGTGCCACGCGATAGTGAGAATAGGAATGGAGTGAGGTGGAGGATAAATACGTGGCTGAGGAACTGGTGCAGGGAGCACGGTTTCAAGTTTCTGGATCATTGGGACCTCTTCTGGGGGAAGTATGACCTGTACAAAAAGGACGGGTTGCATCTGAACCCGAGGGGAACCAATATCCTGGCGGGGAGATTTGCTAAAATAACTGCGGAGACTTTAAACTAGTACGGTTGGGGGGAGGGACTCAAACACAGATAGCTAATAGGCAGTGTGTGAGGCAGGAGGCAGAAAAGGGAAACACTCAGACCCAATATGTAGGAGAGAAAGAAGGGAAAAGAAATAAACTGAGAATAAGAAATGATGGGTCCCTTAAATGTGTATATTCTAATGCTAGGAGCATTGTAAGAAAGGTGGATGAGCTTAGAGCCTGGATTGACATCTGGAAGTATGATGTTGTGGCGATCAGTGAAACATGGTTGCAGGAGGGTTGCGATTGGCAATTAAATATTCCAGGATTTCATTGTTTCAGATGTGATAGAATCGGAGGGGCAAGAGGTGGGGGTGAGCATTGCTTGTCAGGGAGGATATCACAGCAGTGCTTTGGCAGGACAGACTAGAAGGCTCGATTAAGGAGGCTGTTTGGGTGGAACTCAGAAATGAGAAAGGTTTAGCAACACTTATAGGGGTGTATTATAGACCGCCAAATAGGGAACGAGAATTGGAAGAGCAAATATGTAAGGAGATAGCAGATATTAGTAGTAAGCACAGAGTGGTGATTGTGGGTGATTTCAATTTTCCGTATATAGACTGGGAATCACATTCTGTTAAAGGGCTGGATGGTTTGGAGTTTGTAAAATGTGTGAAGGATAGTTTTTTGCAGCAATACGTAGAGGTGCCTACCAGAGAAGGGGCAGTGTTGGACCTCCTGTTAGGAAATGAGATGGGTCAGGTGACGGAGGTATGTGTTGAGGAGCACTTTGGGTCTAGTGATCATAATGCCATTAGTTTCAATATCATTATGGAGAAGGTCAAATCTGGACCAAGTGTTGAGATTTTGGATTGGAGAAAGGCTAATTTTGAGGAGATGAGAAAGGATTTAAAAGGAGTGAAATGGAAATTGTTGTTTTATGAAAAGGATATAATAGAGAAATGGAGGATATTTAAAGGTGAAATTTTGAGAGTACAGAGTCTTTATGTCCCTGTTCGGTGGAAAGGAAAGAATAATAATTTGAAAGAGCCGTGGTTTTCCAGGGAAATTGGACACTTGGTTCTGAAAAAGAGGGAGATATGCAATAAATATAAGCGGCAGGGAGTAAATGAGGTTTTTGAGGAATATAAAGAATGTAAAAGGAATCTTAAAAAGGAAATTAGAAAAGCGAAAAAAAGATATGAGGCTGCTTTGGCAAGTAATGTAAAAGTAAACCCCAAGGGGTTCTACAGATATGTCAATAGCAAAAGGATAGTGAGGGATAAAATTGGTCCATTAGAGAGTCAGAGTGGACAGCTATGTGCTGAGCCGGAAGAAATGGGGGAGATATTAAACAATTTCTTTTCTTCGGTATTTACCGAGGAGAAGGATATTGAATTATGTGAGGTAAGCGAAACAAGTAGAGTAGTGATGGAAATTAGGAGGATTAAAGAAGAGGAGGTACGGACACTTTTGAAGAATATAAAAGTGGATAAGTCTCCAGGTCCTGATAGGATATTCCCTAGGACATTGAGGGAAGTTAGTGCAGAAATAGCAGGGGCTATGACGGAAATATTTCAAACGTCATTAGAAACAGGGATGGTGCCGGAAGATTGGCGCATTGCGCATGTTGTGCCTTTGTTTAAAAAAGGTTCTAAAAGTAAACCTAGCAATTATAGACCTATTAGTTTGACGTCTGTGGTGGGAAAATTAATGGAAAAGATACTTAGGGACAATATATATAATTATTTGGATAATCAAGGCCTGATTAGAAACAGTCAACATGGATTTGTGCCTGGAAGGTCATGTTTGACTAATCTTCTTGAATTTTTTGAAGAGGTTACCAGGGAAATTGATAAGGGCAAGGCTGTGGATGTTGTCTATATGGACTTCAGTAAGGCATTTGACAAGGTTCCACATCGAAGGTTGATTAAGAAGGTTAAATCGTTGGGTATTAATAGTGAGGTTGCAAGATGGATTCAACAATGGCTGAATGGGAGATACCAGAGGGTAATGGTTGACAATTGTATGTCAGGTTGGAGGCCAGTGTCTAGTGGAGTGCCCCAAGGATCTGTGTTGGGTCCACTGTTGTTTGTCATTTACATTAATGATCTGGATGATGGTGTGGCAAATTGGATTAGTAAATATGCAGATGATACTAAGATAGGTGAATTGTTGATAGTGAGGTAGATTTTCAAAGTCTACAGAGAGACTTGGGCCTTTTGGAAGGGTGGGCTGAAAGATGGCAGATGGAGTTTAATGCTGATAAGTGTGAGGTGCTGCATTTTGGTAGGACAAATCAAAATAGGACGTACAAGGTAAATGGTAGGGAATTGAGGAATGCAGTGGAACAGAGGGATCTGGGAATAACTGTGCATTGTTCCCTGAAGGTGGAATCTCATGTGGATAGGGTGGTGAAGAAGGCGTTTGGTATGCTTGCCTTTATAAATCAGAGCATCGAGTATAGAAGTTGGGATGTAATGTTGAAATTGTACAGGGCATTGGTGAGGCCGAATCTGGAGTATGGTGTGCAGTTCTGGTCGCCAAATTATAGGAAGGATGTCGACAAAATGGAGAGGGTACAGAGGAGATTTACTAGAATGTTGCCTGGGTTTCAGCACTTAGGCTACAGAGAGACGTTGAATAGGTTGGGTCTTTATTCTTTGGAGCGTAGAAGGTTGAGGGGGGACTTGATAGAGGTTTTTAAAATTTTGAGAGGGACGGACAGAGTTGACGTGGGTAGGCTTTTCCCTTTGAGAGTGGGGAAGATTCCAACAAGGGGACATAGCTTCAGAATTGAGGGACAAAGGTTTAGGGGTAACATGAGGGGGAACTTCTTTACTCAGAGGGTTGTGGCTGTATGGAATGGGCTTCCGGTGGAAGTGGTGGAGGCTGGCTCGATTTTATTATTTAAGAGTAAATTGGATAGGTATATGGATAGGAGGGGATTGGAGGGTTATGGTCTGAGTGCAGGTAGATGAGACTAGGTCAGGGAGAATGGTCGGCGTGGACTGGTAGGGCCGGACAGGCCTGTTTCCATGCTGTAGTTGTTATATGTTATATGTTATATGTTATACTTTAGGCCAGTTGACAGGTAGAAGTCAATTCAAACCCACAGACCAGACAGTAAGGTCGGTCTGAGAGTAAATGACCAACTCATCTGTCTGGGCTGTCCACACAGCGGCACAGAGAAAGATGCCACACACGCAGACTTCATTTATGTGCTTATTTATCATGCAATTCAAGAGAGCATATCTCCCATCATGCAGTGTAAACCTGGCACACGTAGAAACTGAAATAAACACTTCAATGATCAGGGACTGTTATCAAAAATGACCAATATATATGACAGGCAAATCCCATGATTTCAAGGTTAGAGTTCTGTGGTAACAAAATATCCAAGGGCCATTTAAAAGCAGTATATTTGTTAGTGCTGTACCTGGCGCAACGTTTGGCCAAAGGCTGCCGTGTTTCATGGGGTGGGATGGTGCATTTTAGTTCATCTGAAGTATTCCCATTTACCGGCATATGAATCATCTCCCTCTAAACCATTCCCTTCATGTACCTGTCCAAATGACTTTGTGTTGATATTACTATGTTACCTATGATACCCTGCCCCTCCATGAGATCACTCCACTGCCTGCTGCGCTTCATGAAATAAAGTCCTCGCAGCCCAGCCTTTCCCTGTATCTCCGACCCTTGTTTTCTGGCAACGTGTTGTAAAATATTTTGAGGACTCTTTACAAATTAGTGGCATATTTCCTAAACATGCTGACGAAAAATTATACACGTTACTCCAAGTGCGTCCTCACCAACGTCTTGTCGAACTGAATATAATTTTCCAACTTCTAAATTTTATTCACTGATTGGTGAAGACAGTGCTTCAAAAAACCTTCTCCACCACCCCACCTCCCTGTTTCGTCCCTTTTCTTTGAACTATGTAACATAGAAACTTGGAAACAGAGAAAATAGGTGCAGGGGGAGGCCATTAGACCCTTCGAGCGAGCACCGCCATTCATGGTGATCATGGCTGATCATCCACAATCAGTAACCTGTGCCTGCCTTCTCCCCATATCGCTTGATTCCACCATCCCCTAGAGTTCTGTCTAACTCTCTTTCAAATTCATCCAGTGAATTGGCCTCCATTGCCTTTTGTGGCAGAAAATTCCATAAATTCACAAGTCTCTGGGTGAAAAAGTTTCTTCTCACCTCAGTTTTAAATGGCCTCCCCTTTATTCTTAGACTTTGGCTCCTGGTACTAGACTCCCCCAACTTTGGAAATATTTTTCCTACATCTAGCTTGTCCAGTACTTTTATAATTTTATACGTCTCTATAAGATCCCCTCTCATCCTTCTAAACTCCAGTAAA
The DNA here is from genome assembly GCF_053455715.1 of Rhinoraja longicauda. Taxonomy (NCBI): domain Eukaryota; kingdom Metazoa; phylum Chordata; class Chondrichthyes; order Rajiformes; family Arhynchobatidae; genus Rhinoraja; species Rhinoraja longicauda. The sequence continues at coordinate 202,311 of NW_027601370.1, forward strand.
TACAAGCCCAGTCTTTCCAATCTTTCCTAATATGACAGTCCCGCCATCCCAGGGATTAACCTCGTGAACATATGGCGCACTGCCTCAACGTCCTTCCTCAAATTATGAGACCAAAAAATACAACTGCAAAAGATCCTCTTTGCACCTTTATTCAAATCCTCTCGTAATGAAGGCCAACATTCCATTATCTTTCTTCCATGCCTGCTGTACCTGCACGCTTACTTTCAGTGACTGGTGTACAAGGACACCCAGGTCGTGTTGTACTTCCCCGTTACCTCATCTGACACCATTGAGATAGTAATCTGTCTCTTTGTTTATGCTGCCAAAGTGGATAACCTCACATTTATCTACATTATATTGCATCTGCCATGCATCTGCCCACTCACTCAACCTGGCGTAGTCACCCTGCAACCTCTTAACATCCTCTTTGCAGTTCACACTGTCACCCAGCATTGTGTCATCTGCAGACTTGCTGGAGTTACTTCTAATGTATGGATCCCTTTGCTCTACAACACTCCCTAGCTAACTACCATTCACGGTAACGATCATGCCCTGATTTTACTTCAAAAATTAAAATCTCACACTTATCTGGAAGAAACACCGTTTGCTATTTCTCAGCCCATTTTCCAATTTGAAAAGTTCCTGCTTTAATTCTTGCTAAACATTTTCAGTCTGTGATACCATCTACTTTAGTGTCAACTGCAAACTTAAAAATTAGTCTTTGTACAATTTCATGCAACTCATTGATATGGATGACAAACAACATTGAGCCCAGCACAGATCTAATCTGTCTTCTAACTATTCATTCCAGATAACATCCTGGTGAACCTGTTCCGCACTGTCTCTGGCAATAGGACATAATTTCCATGATATGGTGACCATAACTACACAAAAGGCCTCGCAGATATTTGAAGCACAACTGAGGAGGCCGCTGCACGTGGATGAGCAGTTAAGTCTTGATTTTTCTATAATTTCATGTTCAGCTGCAGTGCAGGTTTGTTCAGAATCAGACGCAGATTGGAAATGAAACCATCTGTGAATTCAGGGGTGTCAGTCCCGATGAGCTGGAACCGAGACAAAAAGATGCATTAACTGTAGAGCAGAGGGATCTAGCACGACAGGTACACAGTGCGTTAAATGTAGCGTCATAGGTAAATAGTTTGGTCGAAAAGGCTTTAGGCACATTGGCCTTCATCAGCGAGAGCTTTGAGTTTTGAAGTTGGGAGGTCATGTTGCAATTGTTTAAGACGTTGGTGAGTCCATATTTAGATTATTGTGTTCAGTGTTGGGCACCGTAGTATCGGGAAAATGGTGTAAATCTGCAAAGAGCGTAGAGCAGATTTACGAGGATGTTGCCAGGACATCTACAGCCACAGATTCAGCAGGCTAGTAATTTATTCTTTGATGTGCAGGATTAACTGGGGTGATCTTTTAGAGGTGAACAAAATAATGAAAGGAACACACCTGGCAGGCGCACAGAGAAGGGGAAGCAAGAACCATGGGACGGAGGTTTAAGATGAGGTGGGAACATTTCATCGGAACCTGAGGGGTAATTTATCACACAAAGTTTGGTGGGTGAATGGAACGAGTTGCCAGAGGAGGTTTTTCAGGCCGGTGCTCATAGAGTCATGGAGTGATACGTTGTGGAAACAGGCCCTTCGGCCCAACTTGCCCACACCGTCCAACATGTCCCTGCTCCCACCTGCCTCCGTTTCATCCATATCCCTCCAAACCCGTCCTATTCGTGTACCTGTCTAACAATTTCTTAAATGTTGGGATTGTCCCTGCCTCAACTACCTCTTCTGGCAGCTTGTTCCATGCATCCACCACCCTTTGTGTGAAAGAGTTATCCCACCGATTCCAATGACAGCTTTTCCTATTCATGTTAAAAGTATGTCCTCTGGAGCTCGATTCTCGTACTCAGGGCAAGAGAATCTGTGCATTTATCCGATCAATTCCTCTCATGATCAAATACACCTAAATAAGATCACCCCTCTTCCTCTTGTGCTCCAATGGATAGTCCGAGCATACTCAACCTCTTCCTACAGGTCAGACACTGGCACTATCCTCGTAAAATGTACCTGGAACGTTTCCAGTTTGGCAACGTCTTTCCTATAACACGGTACCCAGAACAGAACATAATACTCCAAATGAGGCCTCACGAAGGTCTTATATTACTGCAACATGACCTCCCAACATCCATACTCCATACTCTGGCTGATAAAGGCCAATGTGCCAAAAGCCTTTTTGTCAACACCAGATCGACCTGTGCTTCCGCCTTCAAGGAACTGTGCACCTGCACTCCTAGATCCCTCTGCCCTACAACACTACCCAGAACCCTACCATTCACTGTGTCGGTCCTGCCCAGGTTAGATTTCTCAAAATGCAATACCTCACTTTGCAATACCATACTTTGATTTGACTATAGGAGTAAAGAGGTCCTTCTGCATTTGTCTAGGGCAATGGTGCGACTACATCTGGAATATTGTGTGCAGTTTTGGTCTCCTAATTTGAGGAAGGACATCCTTGCGATTGAGGCAGTGCATCGTTGAATCACGAGGTTAATCCCCGGGATGGCGGGACTGTCAAATGAGGAAAGATTGGAAAGACTGGGCTTGTATTCACTGGAATTCAGATGTATGAGATGGAATCTTATAGAAATGGATAAAATTATAAAAGGACTGGAGAAGCTAGATGCAGGAAAAAAATTCCCGATGTTGGGGGAGTCCAGAACAAGGGGGGCACAGTCTAAGATTAAAGGGGAGGCCATTTCAAACTGAGGTGAAAAAAAACTTTTTCACCCAGAGAGTTGTGAATTTGTGGAATTCTCTGCCTACGAAGGCAGTGGAGGCCAACACACTGGATGAATTTACAAGAGAGTTAGCTGGAGTTCTAGGGCCAAGCGGAATCAATGGATATGGGGAGAAGGCAGGCACAGGTTACTGATTGTGGATGCTTTGCCATGATCACAATGCACGGCGGTGCTGGCTAGAAGGGCCAAATGGCTTCCTCCTGCACCTATTTTCTATGTTTCTATGCTTCTCATATTTATCTGCATTAATTCCATCAACCATTCCTCAGTACACGTGACTAATCGATAAAGATCATATTGCACTTCATAACAAACATCTTTACTGACTGCAAAACAACCCACTTTTGTTTCAACTACAAACTTGCTAATCTTGCCGCTGCGTGATCTCATCCAAATCTTTGATATAGATGACAAACAGTAACGGGCCCAGCAGCGAACCCTGACGCATGCCACTAGTCACTGGCGTCCAGTCTGTGAAGCAACCTTCCACTATCACCCTCTGCTTCCTTCCATGAAGCCAATTTGCTATCCATTCAGCTATCTCTCCTTGCGTCTCATGCGATCTAACCTTCAAGAGCAAGCTACCACGAGGAACCTTCCCGAATACAATGCTGAAGTCCATGTATTCAATATCTACAGATCTGCCCTGATCGACCTTTTTTGCTCACTTCTTAGAAAAGCTGACTATAAAAGGTACTATCAGGTACAGAGATACTAAAGCTACTCATTATAAAATGTATTATATTAAGGTGCTAACACAAAAATACTCTCTCAAACTTGAAGGACCATTTAGACAGGCATCGATTAGCCATTGATAGGAATATGTGCCGATCGAAGGCAGGTGGGACTAGTGTGGATGAGACATGTTGGCCAGTGTGGGCAGTCTGGGCCGAAGCCTCTAAGATTCTCTGACTCCATGTCTCTATAACTGGAGGGTGTGTGCACAAATAGGGCAGTAAGACATTCCTCACTTGTCCATAGATCTCTGTCCTGGGATCGGAGAACAGATTCACTTCGAAACATAGGAACATAGAAAATAGGTGCAGGAGGAGGCCATTAGGCCCTTCGAGCCAGCACCGCCATTCTTTGTTACCATGGCTGATCATCCACTTCAAGCCAAATCATGTTAATCACACTTGTTTTTTAACATTAACAGTCAGAGTTTCTGTTCAATGGTTAGCTGTGGGTCAGTAACCTGCATATTTGTTCAATCATCTACCGTGGCTCAGCACGAGGCCAATGTTGCCAATGATTTCACTGGTGAAAATATATCTGAGCATTGTGCGACGGAACTGGGAACTGGTTGTTATGTGAGATGTCCTTGGAATGGATGATTCAAAGAAATTACCTGTGTGTGACGTCAGTGCAGTCAGTAATGGGTCTGGATAAGCAGTGACATTATCAGTGTGGTCAGTGATGGCTATGGATAAACAGTGACATTATCAGTGTGGTCAGTGATGGGTCTGGATAAGCAGTGACATTATCAGTGTGGTCAGTGATGGGTCTGAATAAGCAGTGACATTATCAGTGTGGTCAGTGATGGCTATGGATAAACAGTGACATTATCAGTGTGGTCAGTGATGGGTCTGGATAAACAGTGACATTATCAGGGGGGTCAGTGATGGGTCTGGATAAACAGTGGCATTATCAATGTGGTCAGTGATGGCTATGGATAAGCAGTGACATTATCAGTGTGGTCAGTGATGGGTCTGGATAAGCAGTGACATTATCAGTGTGGTCAGTGATGGGTCTGAATAAGCAGTGACATTATCAGTGTGGTCAGTGGTGGGTCGGGATAAGCAGTGACATTATCACTGATCTTATAATCTTATAGAAACATAAAATTCTTAAGGGATTGGACAGGCTGTATGAGAAAATATGTTCTCGATGTTGGGGGAGTCCGGGGGTCACAGTTTTAGAATAAGAGGTTTACTATTTAGGACTGATGTGAGGATAAACTTTTCACCCAGGGAGTTGTGAATCTGTGGAATTCTCTGCCACAGAAGGCAGTGGAGGCCAATTTACTGGATGCTTTCAAGCAAAAGTTAGATATAGCACTTCGGGTCACGGAAACAAAGGATATGGGGAGAAAGCAGGAACGGGTTACTGTTTTAGGATGATCAGCCATGATCATGTTGAATGGTGGTGCAGGCTCGAGGGCCGAATGTCCCACTCCTGCAATTGTTTTCTATTTTTCTATGTTTCTCTGTCTAAGCATCAGGTTGTGATACTTCCATTTCATCTTAACTCCTGTGTTTTATATTTTATACCAAAGTGGATAACAAGCATATGATTTACATTATTGCAGATGTTTGACTGTAAAGGGTTAACGTACGTTCAGTATCTGTAATTAATCTCATCTGCAATGAGCACTAACTCCATCTTGCTGCTCTATCCACGCTGGTAAACACGGCAGGTGAAGATGCATTCATTTGCGATTTTCATCTTAATTAACAATCGTTATAAATACTAATTGCCTCTCTCCGGCACACAATTTAAAGAATAACACATAATGCTGAAAATTAAAATGCAGCTTCAGATCTGAGATAGGGAGAGTTGAGCAATTGTGCTGTGCCATTCACCCAGTGGGGAATATTAGTTCCAGCCGGTGAACACAGGGCAAGGTTCTGTTCAATCTGCAGTTTATTTTTTATTGAACTACTTCAGACCAGTTGACAGGTTGATGCTAATTCAAACCTACAGACCTGACAACAAAGACGGTCTGAGAGTTAATGACCAACTCACCCGTCTGGGCTGTCCACAATGGTTCAGAAACATAGAAACATAGAAAATAGTTGCAGGAATTTGCCATTTGGCCTTTTGAGCCAGGACCGCCATTCAATATGATCAAGGCCGACCATCCTAAATCAGTACCCCGTTCCTGCTTTCTCCCCATGCAGCTTTATTCCGTTAGCAGTAAGAGCCATATCTGACTCTCTCTTGAATTGTGAATTGGCCTCCACTGACTTCTGTGGCAGAGAATTCCACAGATTCACAATTCATCTCAACTGGGGAGGTCGACGACAGATTAGTTTTTCCTCATCTCAGTAATAATTGAGCTACCCCTTATTCGTAAACTGTGATCCCTTTTCTGGACTCCCACAACATCGGGAACATTTTTCCTGTATCTAGCCTGTCCAATCCCTTAAGATATGTATATGTGTAAGAAGGAACTGTAGATGCTGGTTTCAACAGATAGACACAAAAAGCTGGAGTAACTCAGCGGGACAGGCAGCATCTCTTGGGAGAAGGAATAGGTGGAGACCCTTCTTCAGAATTCTGTATGTTTCGACAAGATCCTCTCTCATCCTAAATTCCAGTGAAGTTAAGAGAGCTCTCACGCACACTCAGTCTGTATTTCTGTGCCTATTTATTAATTAATTCAAGAGAGCATTTCTCCCTTCCTGTTGTGTATATCTGGTACACATAGAAACTGAAAGAAACACTTCAATGATCCGAGACATATTAAAACGAACAACGTATATGATAGGCAGTTATATCATTTTGTTGTTTAAACTGCAGGTGTGAGAACATTCGACACCTATTGGCGTTTAATTCCTCGGATTTCTAGGCTAGAGTTTAGTTTAAGGAGAGTGAAGCACCTGTTGGACACTTGCGAGGGAGATGAACAATGTGCCTCCGTTGTTGGTGACACCACCACCCAATACAGTATCGCCACTGTTGTGCAGTCAGTGATGTGTCCGCAATGTGGCTACAACTGGGGAGGCCGATGACAGAGCACATTAGTGATTACAGAACCGCTGATTCCAGTCATGTGAACAACAGGGAAACAGGCCCTTCAGCCCAGCGGTCCATGCGGACCGAGATACCTATCTACGGTAATCTCATTCACCTGTATTTGTCCCATATCTGCCCATTCCTATCCGAAACAAACGCCTGTCCAAATGCTGTTTATTTGCTGAGATGGTATCTGTCCCCACCGCCTCAAATGAAAAGATTGCACCATCTTTGAAGTCAGAATTCCCTTAAATCTCTCATCTTTCGATTAAACGTAACTTCTCTGGGTTCAGATTCTCCCAGCCTGGGAAATAACTGCGACCATCTACTCAACCCTGCTGTAGTTGACATAATTTTACAAGCCTCAGTAAGGTCGTCCATGTACATTCTTGCTCCAATAAGATCAATCCCACCTGATCAAATCTGACCTCAAACTAACGCTGTCCATTCCAGATAACATCCTGGTGAATCTGTTCACCACCGCCTCTGGCAATAGGACATCATTGGTATAATATGGTGACCAGAACTACACAAAAGGGCTTCGCAGATATTTGAAGTATGACTGAGGAGAGCGCTGCACTTGGAGGAGCAGTTAAGTCTTGATTATTCTTTATTTGGATGTTCAGCTGTGGTGCAAGTGTATTCACAATCAGACGCACATGGGAAGTGAAACCATCAGTGAGTTCAGAAGTGTCAGTACCGTTGACCTGGAAACGAGGCAGAAATGTGAATTAACTGTAGAACAAAGGGATATAGGACGACAGGTACATAGTGTGTTGAAATAGGTACATAGTGTCACAGGTTGATAGTGTGGTCAAAAA
>NW_027601370.1:210181-233181 GCF_053455715.1 Rhinoraja longicauda
AGGTGTCAGGTGTGTGGGGACTGGGGTTCAGGTGTGAGGGGGCTTTGGGTCACATGTGTGCGTGGGGGATGGGGTCAGGTGTATGAGGGGGCTTGGTGTCAGCTGTTGGGGGCTGGATGTCAAGTATGTGCGGGGCTGGGGACAGGCGTGTGGGACTGCTGGGATTCAGTTTTGTACCGGACTGGGGTTCAAGTGTGTGGAGTGGTGGGGAACAGGTGTGTGGAGGGCTGACGTCATGTTTGGTGAGGGCTGGGTGCCGTGTGTGTGGCTACTGGGGATCGCAAGTCAGGTGTGTTGGGACTGGGGTTGAGATGTGTGCGGGCTGGGTGTCACGTGTGTATGGGGCTTGGGGTCAGGTGTATGGGGGCACTGGGGTCATATATGCAGGGGGCTGGAGGTCAGGTGTATGCGGGGCTGTGGTTCAGGTGCGTATGGGGGCAGTTGGTCAGGTTTGTGAGGGGGGTCAGATGTATGGAGGTCAGGAAATCAGGTGATTGGGGGGCTGGGGTGAATTGTGTGTGGGTCGGGTATGTGGGGATTGGAGGAGAGGTGTGTGTGGGGGTTGGGGTCAGCTGTGTGTGGGGGGGCTGGCTGTCAGGTACGTGGGGAGCCAGGAGTTAGGTGTGTGGGGGCTGGGGTCAGGTGTGTGGGGGCTGGGCGTCAGGTGTGTGGGGTTCTGGGGGTCAGGTGTGTGGGGGGCTGCGGGTCAGTTATGTGCGGGGGCTGTGCGTCAGGTGCGTGGGGAGTGTGGGGGCCAGGTGTGTGATTGGGCTTTTGGTCAAATTTGGCGGGGGGTCAGTGGGTCAGACGTGTTGGGCCGCTGGGGTCAGGTTTGTTGGGGGGGCTGAGGGGTCAGGTATGTGGTGGTCTGGGGGTCAGGTGTGTGGCGGCCTAGGGGCCACATGTGTGGGGGTCTTGTGATCAGGTGTGTGGGAGAGCTGTGGTTCTGGTGTGTGCGGGGCTGGGTTTCAGGTGTGTCGGAGGGGTGGGGGTCAGGTGTGTGGGGGGCTGAGGGGGTCAGGTGTGTGGAGGGCTACAGCCAGGTGTGTTGCGGACAGGGTTTGCCGTTGTGTGGGGGGCTGAGGGGGTCAGGTGTGGGGGACTGGTGTTCAGGTGTGTGCGGGGCTGGAGTTCAGGTATGTAGGAGGGATGGGGGTCAGGGGTATGGGGGGCTGAGGCCGTCAGGTGTGTACAGACCAGGGGGTCTGGTGATCAGGTGTGTGGGAGGGCTGTGGTTCAGGTGTGTGCGGGGCGGGGGTTCAGGTGTGTCGGAGGGGTGGGGGTCAGGTGTGTGGGGCGCTGGGAGTCAGGTTTGTGGAGGGTTGCGATTCAACTGTGTGGGGCTGTGGGGGGATGGGGATCAGGGGGGGTCAGATGTGTGGGGGTCAGGGAGTCAGGTGATTGGGGGCTGAGGGTGATGAATGTGGGGGACTGCGGGTCAGGTATGTGGGAACTGGAGGTGAGGTGTGTGAGGTATGTGGGGACTGGAGGTGAGGTGAGGGACTGGGGGTCAGTCGGTCAGGTGTGTTGGGCGGCTGGAGGTCAGGTTTGTGGGGGGCTGGGGGTCGGGAGTGTGGCGGTCTGGGGGTCAGGTGTGTGGGGGGGGTGGGGGTCATGTGTGTGCGGAGCTGGGGTTCAGGTGTGCCGGGGGGTCAGGTGTGTGGAGGGCTGAGGTCAAATGTTTTGGGGGCAAGGTGTAAGGTGTGTGGGGGCTGAGGGGGTCAACTGTGTGGGGGGGGCTGGGAGTCAGGTGTGTGGGAGGCTGGGATCAACTATGTTGGGGGTTGCTGAGGGGGTCAGATGTGTGGGGGGCTGGGGTTCAGGTTTGTGCGGGGCTGGATTTCAGGTGTGTGCGGGTCTGGTGTTCAGGTGCATGGTGGGGGGGGGCTGGGGACAGGTGTCCGGGGGGCTGAGTGTCAAAGTGTTCAGATGTGTGGTGGGCTGAGGGACAGGTGTGTTGGTTGGCTGAGGGGGTTAGACGTGTGGTGGGGCTGGGGGTCAGGTGTGTAGGGGGGGCTGGGAGTCAGGTGTGTGGAGGGCTGGGTCAGGTGTGTGGGGCGCTGCGGGTCACATGTGTGATGGGGTTGGGCGTCAGTTGCTCTGGTGTGTGGGTAGGCTGGTTGTCAGGTGTGTGGGAGGGCTGTGATTCAGGAGTGTGGGGGAGGGCGGCTGGGGGGCACGTTTGTTGGGGGCTGGGTGCCATGTGTGTGTGGCTACTGGGGATCAGAGGTTAGGTGTGTGGGGACTGGGGTTCAGTTGTGCGGAGGCTGGGTGTCACGTGAGTGTGGGGTACTGGTGTCAGGTGCATGGGGGTACTGGGGTCAGGTATGCAGGGAGCTGGAAGTCAGATGTGTGCGGGGCTGGGGTTCAGGTGTATGTGGGGGGCAGGTTTGTCGGGGGGTGTGGGGTTCAGGTGGTCAGATGTGTGGGGGTCAGGGAGTCAGGTGATTAGGGGTTGGGGGTCAAGAGTGTGGGGGACTGTGGATCAGGTATGTGGGGGACTGGAGGTGAGGTGTGTTTGGGGGTTGGGGTCAGTTGTGTGTGGGGGGGCTGGATGTCAGATGCGTGGGGGGGGCAGGAGTCAGGTGTGTGGGGTTGGGGGGTCAGGTGTGTTAGGGTCTGGGGGTCAGGTGTGTGGGGGGGCTGCGGGTCATTTATGTGCGGGGTCAGTAGGTCAGGTGCGTGGGGGATGTGGGGGGCTATGGCTCAGATTTTAGGGGGGGGGCAGTGGGTCATATGTGTTGGGCCGCTGGGGGCAGGTTTGTGGGGGGCTGGGGGTCAGGTGTCTGGGAGGGCTGGGTTCAGGTGTGTGCGGGGCTGAGGTTCAGGTGTGTCGTAGGGGTGGGGGTTAGGTGTGTGGGGGGATAAGGGGGTCAGGTGTGTGGAGGGCTGACGTCAGGTGTGTTGGGGGCAGGGGGTCAGGTGTGTGGGGGAGCTGATGGGGTCAGATGTATGGGTGGGCTGCGTGTCGGGTGTGTGGGTGGGCAAAGGTCGGGCGTGTGGGGTGGCTGGGAGTCAGGTATGTGGCGGGCTGGGAGCCAGGTGTGTGGGGGCTGGGGGTCACGTGTGTGGGGGCTGGGAGTCAGGTGTATGCGGGATGAGGGGGTCAGGTGCGTGGGCGCTGGGAGTCAGGTGTGTGTGGGGGGGGCTGAGGGGGGCTGGTATGTAGGGGGCTTGGCTTCAACTATGTGGTGAGGCTGATGGGGTCAGGTGTGTGGGGGGCTGTTGTCACATGTGTGTAGGGGCTGGGGTCGGGTGTATGGGGGACTGGTGTCACATGTGTGTAGGGGCTGGGGTCGGGTGTATGGGGGGCTGGGTGTCAGGCGTGTGGGGACTGGGGTTCAGGTGTGTGGGGACTGGTGTCACATGTGTGTAGGGGCTGGGGTCGGGTGTATTGGGGGGCTGGGTGTCAGGCGTGTGTGGGGCTGGGGTCGGGTGTATGGGGGTCTGGGTGTCAGGCGTGTGGGGGGCTGGTGGCCAGGTATGCGGGGGGCTGGAGTTCAGGTGTGTGCGGGGCTGTGTTTCAGGTTTGTGGGGGCTGGTTTTCAGTTGTGTGCGGGACAGGGGGTCATAGGGCATATGTGTGGTGGTCAGGGGGACAGGTGAGTGGGGTGCTGGGGTTCAAGTGTGCAGGGGAACTGGGGGTCAGGAATATGGCGGTCTGGAGGTGAGGTGTGTGTGGAGGTTAGGGTCAGGTGTGTGTGGGCTGGCTGGCTGTCAGGTGCTTGGGGGGCTTGGGGTCAGGTTTGTGGGGGGATGGGGGTAAGGTGTGTGGGGGTTTGGGATCAGATGTGTGCGGGGGCTGTGTGTGATTGGGCTTTGGGTCAAATGTTGGGCAGGTCAGTTGTTCTGATGTGTTGGACGGCTTGGGGTCAGGTTTGTGAGGTGCTGTTGGGCATGTGTGTGGGAGTCTGGGGGTCAGGTGTGTGTGGGGAGCTGGGGGCCATGTGTATGTGAGGCTGGTTGTCATGTTTCTGGGGGGCTGGGGCACAGGTGTGTGGGGGGGCTGAGGGCAAGTGTGTGGGGAGTCAAGGGGTCAGCTGTGTGCGGGGTTGGGGTTCAGATATGTGGTAGGGGCGGGGGTCAGAGGTGCGGGGGGCTGAGGGGGTCAGGTTTGTGGAGGGCTGAGGTAAGGTTTGCTGGGGGCACTGGGTCAGGTGTGTGGGGGGCTGTGGTACATGTGTGTGCGGGGGGCTGAGGGACAGGTGTCCGGGGGGCTGGGTGACAAGTTGTTCAGGTGTGTGAGGAGCATTGGGTCAGGTGTGTGGGGGGCTGTGGTTCAGGTGTGTGGGAGGCTGGGGATCAGGTGCATAGAGGGGCTGAGGGACTAGTGTCCGGGGGGCTGGGTGACAAGTTGTTCAGATGTGTGGGGAGCAGTGGGCCAGGTGTGTGGGGTGTTGAACGGATCAGGTGTGTTGGGGGGCTGGTTGGCTGGGGGCGTGGTTCAAGCATGGGGGGGCGGCGGCTGGAGGGCACATGTGTGGTGCGCTGGGTGTCATGTGTATGTGGCTACTGATGTTCAGAGGTCAGGTGTGTGGGGACTGGGGTTCAGGTATGTGGGCTGTGGGGTCACCTGTCTGGTGAGAGCTGGGGTCAGGTGCATGGGGGGCTGGGTTTCAGGTGTGAGGTCTGCGGGTCAGGGTGTCAGATGTGTGGGGTCAGGGCGTCAGGTGAGTGGGGGCTTGCGGTCAGGTACGCAGGGGGGATGGAGGTCACGTGTGCGGGGGGACTGGGGGTCACGTATGTGGGGGACTGGAGGTGAGGTGTGTGTGGGGGTTGGGTTCAGCTATGTGTGGGGGGCTGTCTGTCAGGTGCGTGGGGGGCTGAGGGTCAGGTTTGTGGGGGTATGGGAGTCAGGTGTGTGAGGGGTGTGGGAGCCAGGTGTGTGATGGGGCTGTGGGTCAAATGTTGGGAGGGGTCAAAAGTGTTGGGCAGCTGGGGGTCAGGTTTGTGAGGGGCTGGGGGTCAGGTGTGTGGGGGGTTGAGGGTCAGGTGTGTGGGGATCTGAGGGTCGGGTGTGTTGGTCGGATGGGATTCAGCTTTGTGAGGGGCTGGTGGTCTTTTGTGTGACGGTCTGTGGGTCAGGTGTGTGTGGGGAGCTGAGAGGCATCTGTGTGGGAGGCTGGGGGTCTGGTTAGTTGGGGGCTGGGGTTCAGATGTGTGGGGGGCTCAGGGTCAGGTGTGTGGGGAGTCAGGGTGTCAGATGCGTGCAGGGATGGGGTTCAGGGTGTGGGAGGTGTGAGGGCCAGTTGTGTGGGGGCAGAGGTTCAGGTGTGTCGGAGGGGTGGGGGTCAGGGATGTGGGTGGGTCAGCGGGTCATGTGTGTGGAGGGCTGAGGTCAGGTCTGTTGTGGGCAATGGGTCATGTGTGTGTGGGACTGATGGGTCAGGTGTGTGGGGGGCTGGGTGTGAGGTGTGTGGGGGTCTGGGTGTGAGGTGTGTGGGGGGGCTAAGCGGGTCAGGTGTGTGGGTGGCTGTGGATCGGTTGAGAGGGGTCTGGTGGTCATCTATGTGGGGGGGGAAGAGGGGGTCAGGTGTGTGGGGGATGGGGTTCAGGTGTGTATGGGCTGGGTTCACGTGTGTGTTAGGGTCTGGGGTCAGGTGTATGGGGGGCTGTGGGTTAGGTGTGTGGGGGCTGGGGGCCAGGCATGCAGGGGGCTGGTGGTCAGGTGAGTGCGGGGTTGGGGTTCAGGTTTGTGGGGGTCTGGTTGTCCGTTGTGTGGGGGGCTGGGGTGAGGATGTCAGGCGAGTGGGGGTCTGGGGTCAAGTTTGCGGGGGGACTGGGGTTCAGGTATCTGGGGGACTGGAGGTGAGGCGTGTGTGGAGGTTGGGGTCATGTGTGTGTGGGGAGCTGTCCTTTCAGGTGCGTGGGGGGCTGGGGGTCAGGTTTGTGGGGGGATGGTGTCAGGTGTGTGGGGGTCTGGGGATCAGGTGTGCGGGGCTGTGGGTCAGTGGGTCAGGTGTGTGAGGGGTGCGGGGGCCAAGTGTGTGACGAGGCTTTGGGTCAAATGTTGGGTGGGTCAGATGTGTTGGGCGGCTGGGTGTCAGGTTTGTGAGGGGCTGGGTGCCAGCTGTGTGAGGGGAGCTGGGGTTATGTGTGTGTGAGGCTGATGGTCCGGTTTCTGGGGGGCTGGGGTTCAGGGGTGTGGGGGGCGGGCGCAGGGTCAGGTGTGTGGGAGTCAGGGAGTCAGCTGTCTGCGGGGCTGGGGTGTAGGTCTGCTGGGGTCAGGGGGTCCTGTGTGTGGGCGCTCGGGTTCACGTGTGTGCTGTGCTGGAGTTCAGGCTTGTACGGGGCTGGGGTTCAGGTGTGTGGGGTGGTTGGGAGTCAGCTACGTGGCGGGGCTGAGGGGTTCATGTTTGTGGAGGGCTGGGGTCAGGTGTGTGGGGGGCGTGGGGGATCAGCCATGTGGGGGGGGGGGTTGCTGAGGGGGTCAGGTGTGTGTGGGGGGTGGAGTACAGGTGTGTCGGAAGGGTGGTGATCAGGGGTGTGGGTGTGTCGGGGAGTCAGGTGTGTGGAAGGCTGAGGTCAGGTCTGTTGTGGGCAAGGGATCAGGTGTGTGGGGGGGGGCTGGTTTCAGGTGTGTGAGGGGCGTGGGGGATCAGCCATGTGGGGGGGGGTTGAGGGGGCAAGGAGTGTGGGGGGCTTGGATTGTGCTGTTTGGGGGGCTGAGCGGGTCAGGTGGGTGGGGGGCTGTGGGTCAGGTGTGTGGGGGGCTGGGGTTCAGGTGTGTGCGTGGCTTGAGTTCAGGTGTGTGTGGGCTGGGGTTCAGGTGTGTGGTGGGTCTGGGGAACAGGTGTCCGGGGAGCTGGGTGACAAGTTGGTCAGGTGTGTGGTGGCTGTGGGTCAGGTGTGTGGAGTGCTGTGGGCCAGGTGTGTTCGGGGCCTAGGGGTCAAGTGAGTGGGGGGGCTGTGATTCAGGTGTGTAGAGGGCTGGGTGTCACGTGTGTGGGGTCTGGGGTTCAAGTGTGTCGGAGTGTTGGGGGACAGGTGTGTTGGGGGCTGAGGGGGTCAGGTGTGTGGAGGGCTGACGTCACGTGTGTTGGAGCAGTGGTCATTTGTGTGGGGGGCTGAGGCGGTCAAGTGTTTGGGGGGCTGGGGTTCAAGTGTGTGGGGGCTGGGGCGTCAGCTATATGGGGGGGCTGAGTGGTCAGGTATGTGGGAGGCTGGGGTTCAGGTTCGTGCTTTGCAGGATTTCATGTGTGTGGGGGGGATGAAGGAAAGGTGTCCGGGGGGCTGGGTGACAAGTTGTTCATGTGTGTGGGGAGAAGTGGGTGTCAGGTGGGGGGGCTGCTTATCAGGTGTGTGGGATGGTCGTGGTTCAGGCGTGTGGGGGCGGTTGGGGGGCATGTGTGTGGGTGGCTGGGTATCATGTGTGTGTGTTTACTGGGGTACAGAAGTCAGGTGTGTGGGGACTGGGGTTCAGGTGTGTGGGGGCTGGAGTCACGTGTGTGTGGGGGCTGGGGTCAGGTGTGTGGGGGGTTGGGTGTCAGGCTTGAGTGGGGGGCTGGCGGTCAAGTGTGCAGGGGACTGGGGTTAGCTATGTGGGGGTCTGGGGGTGAGTTGTGTGTGGAGGTTGCGGTCAGGTGTGTGTGGGGTGGCTGGCTGTCAGGTGCTTGGGGGGCTGGGTGTAATGTTTGTGGGGGGATGGGGGTCTGGTGTGTGTGGGTTAGGAGATCAGGTGTATGCGGGGGCTGTGGGTCAGTGGGTCAGGTGTGAAGCGTGTGGGGGCCAGGTGTGTGATTGGGCTTTGGGTCAAATGTTGGGCGGGTCAGTGGGTCAGGTTTGTAAGGGGATGATGGTCATGTGTGTGGAAGTCTGGGGGTCAGATGTGTGGGGGAGATGGGGGTCGTGTTTGTGTGAGGCTGGTTGTCCGGTTTCTGGTGGGCTGGTGCTCAGGTGTGTGGGAGGGCTGAGGGCAAGTGTGTGGGGAATCAAGCGGTCAGCTGTGTGCAGGGCTGGGGTTCAGATGTGTGGTAGGGGTGGGGGTCAGAGGTGCGGGGGCTGAGGGGGTCAGGTTTGTGGAGGGCTGAAGTCAGGTGTGTTGGGGCAGTGGGTCAGGTGTGTGGGGGGCTGGGGTTCAGGTGTGTGCGTGGCTGGAGTTCAGGTGTTTGCGCGGGGCTGAGGCACAGGTGCCTGGGGGGCTGGGGGACGTTGTTCAGTGGTGTGGGGAGCAGTGGGTCAGGTGTGTGGGGGGTGTGGTTCATGTGTGTGCGGTGCTGGAGTTCAGGTGTTTGCGGGGCTGGGGTTCAAGTGTGTGGGAGGCTGGGGATAAGGTGCGTGCGGGGCCGGGTTTCATGTGTGTGGGGAGGCTGAGGGACTGGTGTCCGGGGGGCTGGGTAACAGGTTTTTCAGATGTGTGGGGAGCAGTGGGTCAGGTGTGTGGGGGGATGAAGGGATCAGGTGTGTTGAGGGGTTGGTTGTCTGTGGGGCATGGTTCAAGCGTGTGGGGGGCGGCTGGGGTTCACGTGTGTGGGGCGCTGGGTGTCATGAGTATGTGGCTACTGATGTTCAGAGGTCAGGTGTGTGGGGACTGGGGTTCAGGTGTGTGGGGGCTGGGGTCATGTGTGTGTGGGGTGGCTGGTGTCAGGTGTATAGGGGCTGGGTTTCAGGTGTGGGGGGTCTGTGGGTCAGAGGGTCAGATGTGTGGTGTTCAGGGCTCAGGTGAGTGGGGGCTGGGGGTCAGGTGTGTATGCGGGGGCACTGGGTCAGTGGGGCAGATGCGTTGGGCGGCTGGAGGTCATGTTTTTGAGGGGCTGGGGGTCAGGTGTGGGGCTTTGGGTGTCAGGTGTGTGTGGGGAGCTAGTCGTCATGTGTGTGGGAGGCTGGGGGTCCGGTTTGTTGAGGGATGGGTTTCAGCTGTGTGCGGGGGGGCTCAGGGTCATATGTGTGGGGTTGAGAGGTCAGGTGTGTGGGGTCTGGGGTTCATGTGTGTGGGGACTGGGGTCACGTACGTGTGGGGTCTGGGGTCAGGTGTATGGGGAGCTGGGTATCTGTGTGTGGGGGCTGGGGACAGGTATGCGGGGGCTGGAGGTCAGGTGTGTGCGGGGCTGGGGTTCAGGTTTGTGGGGGGCTGGTTGTCAGTTGTGTGGGGGGCTGGGGTCAGATGTGTGGTTGTCAGGGTGTCAGGTGAGTGGGGGGCTGGGGTCAATTGTGCGGGGGATGGGGGTCAGGTTTGTGGGGATCTGGGGATCATGTGTTTGCGGGGCTGTGGGTCAGTGGGTCAGGTGTATGAGGGGTGTGGAGGACAGGTGTGTGATTGGGTTTTGGGTCACATTTTGGGCGGGTCAGTGGGTCAGATATGTTGGGCAGCTGGGGGTGAGGTTTGTGAGGGGCTGGTGGTCATTTGTGAGAGGGTCTGTGGGTCAGGTGTATGTGGGGAGATTAGGGCCATGTGTGTGGGAGGCTGGGGGTCCGGTTTCTAGGGGTTGGGGTTCGGATGTGCGGGGGACGCAGGGTCAGGTGTGTGGGGAGTCAGGGGTCAGCTGTGTGCGGGGATTGCGTTCAGGTGTGTGGGAGGGGTGGGGGTCAGGTGTGTGGGGGGCTGAGGTCAGGTGTGTTGGGGCAGGGGTTCAGGTGCGTGGGGGCTGGGGGTCAGCTATGTGGGGGGTAGTTGATGGGTACAGGTGTATGGGGCAGGAGTTCAGGTGAGTCGGAGGGGTGCGGATCAGGGTTGTGGGGGGTCGGGGGGTCAGGTGAATGGAGGGGTGAGGTCAGGTCTTTTGTGGGCAAGGGGTCAGGTGTGTGGGGGGGCTGAGGGGGCAGGTGTGTGTGGGGGGGCTGGGAGTGAAGTGTGTGGTGGGGGGCTGAGGGTTTCAGGCGGTTGGGGGGCTGGGAGTGAGGTGTGTGTGGGGGGCTGAGGGGGTCAGGTGTGTGGGGGGCTGAGGTGGTCTGGTGTGTGTGGGGGGTGGGAGTGAGGTGTGTGTGGGGGCTGAGGGATCAGGTGTGCATCGGAGCTGGGATTACTTGTGTCTTTGCGGGGCTGGGGTAAGGTGTATTGGGGGCTGGGGGTCAGGTGTGTGGGCGCTGCGGGCCAGGTATGCTGGGTGCTGGAGGTCAGGTGTGTGCGGTGTTCGGGTTCAGGTTTGTGAGGGTCTGGTTGTCAGTTGTGTGGGGGGCTGGGGGTCAGGACGTCAGGTTAGTGGGGGGCTGGGTGTCAAGTGTGCGTGGGGACTGGGCGTCAGGTATGTGGGGGACTGGAAGTGAGGTGCATGTGGAGATTGGGGTCAGGTGTGTGTGGGGGATAGCTGTTAGGTGCGTGGGGGACTGGGGTTCAGGTTTGTGGGGGGATGGGGTCAGGTGTGTGGGGGTCTGGGGACCAGGTGTGTGCGGGGACTGTGGGTCAGAGGGTCAAGTGTGTGATGGGTTTGGGGCCAGGTGTTTGATGGGGATTTGGGTTAAATGTTGGGCGGGTCAGTGGGTCAGATGTGTTGGGCGGCTGGGTGTCAGGTTTGTGAGGGGCTGGGGGTCAGGTGTGTGGTGGTCTGGCGTTCAGGTGTGTGTGTGTGGGGAGTTGGGGCTCATGTGTGTGGTAGCTGGTGGTCCGGTTTCTGGGGTTCAGTTGTGTGGGTGGGCTCATGGTTAGGTGTGTGGGGAGTCAGGGGGTCGGTTATGTGGTAGGGGTGGTGGTCAGAGGTGCGGGGGGCTGAGGAGGTCAGGTTTTGGAGGGCTGTGGTTAGGTGTGGAGGGGTCGGGGGTTCAGGTGTGTGGAGGGCTGAGGTCAGGTCTGTTGTGGGCAGGGGATCAGGTGTGTTGGGGACTGACGGGGTCGGGTGTGTGGGGGTCTGGGGTCATGTGTGTGGGGGGCTGGGGTCAGGTGTATGGGGGGCTGGGTTTCAGGTGTGTGGGGCTGTGGGTCAGACGGTCAGATGTGTGGGGGTAAGGGCGCCAGGTGAGTGGGGGACTGGGGCTCTGGTATTTAGGGGACTGGGGGAGAGGTGTGTGTGTGTGTGTGTGTGTGTGTGTGTGTGTGTGTGTGTGTGTGTGTGTGTGTGTGTGTGTGTGTGTGTGTGTGTGTGTGTGTGTGTGTGTGTGTGTGTGTGTGTGTGTGTGTTGGGGTCAGGTGTGTGTGGGGGTGCGCTGGCTGTCAGGTGCGTGGGGGACTGGAAGTCAGGTTTGAGGGGGGATGGGGGTCAGATGTGTGCGCGGGGGCTGTGGGTCAGTGGGTCAGGTGCGTGGGGGGTGTGGTGTCAGCTATGTGGAGGGGCTGAGGGGGTCAGGTGTGTGGGGGTCTGGTGTTCAGGTGTTTACGGGGCTGGAGTTCAGGACGTTCGGAGGGGTGGGGGTCAGGGGTGTGGGGGGCTGAGGGAGTCAGGTGTGAGGAGGGCTGAGGTCAGGTGTGTGCGGCGGTGGGAGTCAGGTGTGTGGAGGGCTGCGAATCAGGTGTGTGGGGTAGGGGATCTGGGGGTCAGGTGTGTGGGGGCTGGGGTTCAG
Source organism: Rhinoraja longicauda (assembly GCF_053455715.1). NCBI lineage: Eukaryota > Metazoa > Chordata > Chondrichthyes > Rajiformes > Arhynchobatidae > Rhinoraja > Rhinoraja longicauda. Next base: position 221,612 of record NW_027601370.1, read on the forward strand.
CTGTGTGCGGGGCTGTGGTTCAGGTGTGTGTGGGGGCTGTGTGACAGGTGTCCGGGGGGCTGGGTGACAAGTTGCTCAGGTGTATGGGGGGCTGTGGGTCAGGTGTGTGGGGGGCTGAGGGGTCAGGTGAGTGGGGGGCTGGGAATCAGGAGGAGGACTGGGGTCAGGGGTGTGGGGCTCTGGGTGTCAGGTGTGCGGGGGAGCTGAGTGTCAGATCTGTCGGAGGGGTGCTGGGTTTCAGGAGTGTGTGGTAGCTCGGGGGCACGTGTGTGGGAGGCTGGGTATCATATTTGTGTGACTACATGGGATCAGGGGTCAGATGTGTGGGAACTGGGGTTCAGGTGTGTGGGGGCTGTGGGTCACCTGTGTGCGTGGGGGCTTGGGTCAGGTTTATGGGGGGCTAGATGACAGCTGTGTGGGAGTCTGGATGTCAGGTATGTGCGGGGCTAGGGGCAGGCATGTGGGCCGGCTGGGGTTCAGGTGTGTGCGGGGTTGGGGTTCAAGTGTGTCGTAGTGGTGGGGGACAGTTGTGTGGGGGGGTGGTAAGGGGGTCAGGTGTGTGGAGGGCTGACGTCACGTTTGTTGGGGGCTGGGTGTCATGTGTGTGTGGCTACTGGGGATCAGAGGAAAGGTGTGTGGGGACTGGGGTTCAGGTGTGTGGGGGCTAGGTGTCACTTGCGTGTTGGGGGATGGGGTCAGGTGTGTGCGGGGCTGGGGTTGAGGTGTATGTTGGTGGCATGGGATCAGGTTTGTGGCGGGGGTGGGGGTCAGTGGGTCAGACAGGTGGGGGTCAGGTGATTGGGGAGCTGGAGGTGAGGGGACTGAGGGTCAGGTATTTGGGGACTGGAGGTGAGGTGTGTGTGGGGGTTGTGGTCAGGTGTGTGTGGGAGGTACTGGGGTTCAGTTGTGTGGGGGCTGGTGGTCATGTGTGTGCGGGGCTGGGGGTCAGGTGAGTTGGGGTCTGGCGTGTGGGGAGGCTGCGGGTCAGTTATGTGCGGGGGCTGTGGGTCAGTGAGTCAGCTGCGTGGGGGGTGTGGGGGCCAGGTGTGTGATGGGGCTTTGTGTCCAATTTTGGGGGTTCAGTGGGTCAGATTTGGGCTGCTTCGGTTCAGGTATGTTGGGGGCTGTAGGGTCAGGTGTGTGGTGGTCTGGGGGTCAGGTGTGTGGGGGGCTTGCGCCCACGTGTGTGGGGGTCTGGTGGTCAGGTGTGTGGGGGGGCTGGGGTTCAGGTGTGTTGGGGGCTGGTGGTCATTTGTGTGCGGGGCTGGGGTTCAGGTGTGTTGGGAGCTGAGGCGGTCAGGTGTTTGTAGGGCTGTGGTCTGGTGTGTTGGTGGCAGAGTGTTAGCTTTTTGGGGGCTGAGGGGGTCAGGTGTGTGGGGCTCTGGGAGACAGGTGTGTGCGGGGCTGGGGTTCAGATGCGTGGAGGGGGCTGTGGTTCAGGAGTGTCGAGGTAGCTCGAGGGCACGTGTGTGGGAGGCTGGGTGTCATGTGTGTCTGGCTACATGGGATCAGGAGTCAGGAGTGTGGGGACTGCGGTTCAGATGTGTGGGGGCTGTGGGTCACATGTGTGCGTGGGGGGTGGGTTCAGGTGTATGGGGGCTAGGTTTCGGCTGTGTGGGGGGCTGGATGTCAGGTATGGGCGGGGCTGGGGGACAGGCGTTTGGGCCGGCTGGGTTCAGGTGTGTGCGGGGCTGGGGTTCAAGTGTGTCGGAGTGGTGGGGGACAGGTGTGTGGGGGGCTGAGGGGGTCAGGTGTGTGGAGGGCTGACGTCACGTGTGTTTGGGGCAGGTGTTCAGGTGTGTGTGGCTACTGGGGACCAGAGGTCAGGTGTGTGGGGACTGGGGTTCAGGTGTGTGGGGGCTAGGTGTCACTTGTGTGTTGGGGATGGGGTCAGGTGTATGGGGGACTGGGGTCAGGTATGCAGGGGATGGAAATCAGGTGTGTGCGGGGCTGGGGTTGAGGTGTATGTTGGTGGCAGGGGATCAAGTTTGTGGCGGGGGTGGGGGTCAGGGGGTCAGACATGTGGGGGTCAGGGAGTCAGGTGATTGGGGGGCTGGGGATCAAGTGTGGGGGGTCTGAGGGTCAGGTATGTGGGGACTGGAGGTGAGGTGTGTGTGGGGGTTGTGGTCAGGTGTGTGTGGGGGTGGGGCTGACTGTCAGGTGCGTGGGGGCCAGGAGTCATGTGTCTGGGGGTCTGGGGGTCAGGTGAGTTGGGGTCTGGCGTGTGGGGAGGCTGCGGGTCAGTTATGTGCGGGGGCTGTGGGTCAGTGAGTCAGCTGCGTGGGGGGTGTGGGGGCCAGGTGTGTGATGGGGCTTTGGGTCTAATTTTGGGGGTTCAGTGGGTCAGATTTGGGCTGCTTGGGTTCAGGTATGTTGGGGGCTGTAGGGTCAGGTGTGTGGTGGTCTGGGGGTCAGGTGTGTGGGGGGCTTGCGCCCACGTGTGTGGGGGTCTGGTGGTCAGGTGTGTGGGAGGGCTGGGGTTCAGGTGTGTGGGGGGCTGGTGGTCATGTGTGTGCGGGGCTGGGGTTCAGGTGTGTTGGGAGCTGAGGCGGTCAGGTGTTTGTTGGGCTGTGGTCTGGTGTGTTGGTGGCAGAGTGTTAGCTTTTTGGGGGCTGAGGGGTCAGGTGTGTGGGGCTCTGGGAGACAGGTGTGTGCGGGGCTGGGGTTCAGGTGCGTGGGGGGGGCTGTGGTTCAGGAGTGTCGAGGTAGCTCGAGGGCACGTGTGTGGGAGGCTGGGTGTCATGTGTGTCTGGCTACATGGGATCAGGAGTCAGGAGTGTGGGGACTGCGGTTCAGATGTGTGGGGGCTGTGGGTCACATGTGTGCGTGGGGGGTGGGTTCAGGTGTAAGGGGGGCTAGGTGTCGGCTGTGTGGGGGGCTGGATGTCAGGTATGGGCGGGGCTGGGGGACAGGCGTTTGGGCCGGCTGGGTTCAGGTGTGTGCGGGGCTGGGGTTCAAGTGTGTCGGAGTGGTGGGGGACAGGTGTGTGGGGGGCTGAGGGGGTCAGGTGTGTGGAGGGCTGACGTCACGTGTGTTTGGGGCAGGTGTTCAGGTGTGTGTGGCTACTGGGGACCAGAGGTCAGGTGTGTGGGGACTGGGGTTCAGGTGTGTGGGGGATAGGTGTCACTTGTGTGTTGGGGATGGGGTCAGGTGTATGGGGGACTGGGGTCAGGTATGCAGGGGATGGAAATCAGGTGTGTGCGGGGCTGGGGTTGACGTGTATGTTGGTGGCAGGGGATCAAGTTTGTGGCGGGGGTGGGGGTCAGCGGGTCAGACATTTACGGGTCAGGGAGTCAGGTGATTGGGTGGCTGCGGATCAAGTGTGTGGGGGACTGAGGGTCAGGTATGTGGGGACTGGAGGTGTGGTGTGTGTGGGGGTTGTGGTCAGGTGTGTGTGGGGGTGTGGGGGCCAGTGTGTGATGGGGCTTTGGGTCTAATTTTGGGGGTTCAGTGGGTCAGATTTGGGCTGCTTGGGTTCATGTATTTGGGGGCTGTAGGGTCAGGTGTGTGGTGTTCTGGGGATTAGGTGTGTGGGGGGCTTGCGCCCACGTGTGTGGGGGTCTGGTGGTCAGGTGTGTGGGAGGGCTGGGGTTCAGGTGTGTGGGGGGCTGGTGGTCATGTGTGTGCGGGGCTGGGGTTCAGGTGTGTTGGGAGCTGAGGCGGTCAGATGTTTGTAGGGCTGTGGTCTGGTGTGTTGGTGGCAGAGTGTTAGCTTTTTGGGGGCTGAGGGGGTCAGGTGTGTGGGGCTCTGGGAGACAGGTGTGTGCGGGGATGGGGTTCAGGTGCGTGGGGGGGGGCTGTGGTTCAGGAGTGTGGAGGTAGCTCGAGGGCACGTGTGTGGGAGGCTGGGTGTCATGTGTGTCTGGCTACATGGGATCAGGTGTCAGGAGTGTGGGGACTGCGGTTCAGATGTGTGGGGGCTGTGGGTCACATGTGTGCGTGGGGGGTGGGTTCAGGTGTAAGGGGGGCTAGGTGTCGGCTGTGTGGGGGGCTGGATGTCAGGTATGGGCGGGGCTGGGGGACAGGCGTTTGGGCCGGCTGGGTTCAGGTGTGTGCGGGGCTGGGGTTCAAGTGTGTCGGAGTGGTGGGGGACAGGTGTGTGGGGGGCTGAGGGGGTCAGGTGTGTGGAGGGCTGACGTCACGTGTGTTTGGGGCAGGTGTTCAGGTGTGTGTGGCTACTGGGGACCAGAGGTCAGGTGTGTGGGGACTGGGGTTCAGGTGTGTGGGGGATAGGTGTCACTTGTGTGTTGGGGATGGGGTCAGGTGTATGGGGGACTGGGGTCAGGTATGCAGGGGATGGAAATCAGGTGTGTGCGGGGCTGGGGTTGAGGTGTATGTTGGTGGCAGGGGATCAAGTTTGCGGCGGGGGTGGGGGTCAGCGGGTCAGACATGTACGGGTCAGGGAGTCAGGTGATTGGGGGGCTGCGGATCAAGTGTGTGGGGGACTGAGGGTCAGGTATGTGGGGACTGGAGGTGAGGTGTGTGTGGGGGTTGTGGTCAGGTGTGTGTGGGGGTGTGGAGGCCAGGTGTGTGATGGGGCTTTGGGTCTAATTTTGGGGGTTCAGTGGGTCAGATTTGGGCTGCTTGGGTTCATGTATTTGGGGGCTGTAGGGTCAGGTGTGTGGTGTTCTGGGGATTAGGTGTGTGGGGGGCTTGCGCCCACGTGTGTGGGGGTCTGGTGGTCAGGTGTGTGGGAGGGCTGGGGTTCAGGTGTGTGGGGGGCTGGTGGTCATGTGTGTGCGGGGCTGGGGTTCAGGTGTGTTGGGAGCTGAGGCGGTCAGGTGTTTGTAGGGCTGTGGTCTGGTGTGTTGGTGGCAGAGTGTTAGCTTTTTGGGGGCTGAGGGGGTCAGGTGTGTGGGGCTCTGGGAGACAGGTGTGTGCGGGGATGGGGTTCAGGTGCGTGGGGGGGGCTGTGGTTCAGGAGTGTGGAGGTAGCTCGAGGGCACGTGTGTGGGAGGCTGGGTGCCATGTGTGTCTGGCTACATGGGATCAGGTGTCAGGAGTGTGGGGACTGCGGTTCAGATGTGTGGGGGCTGTGGGTCACATGTGTGCGTGGGGGGTGGGTTCAGGTGTAAGGGGGGCTAGGTGTCGGCTGTGTGGGGGGCTGGATGTCAGGTATGGGCGGGGCTGGGGGACAGGCGTTTGGGCCGGCTGGGTTCAGGTGTGTGCGGGGCTGGGGTTCAAGTGTGTCGGAGTGGTGGGGGACAGGTGTGTGGGGGGCTGAGGGGGTCAGGTGTGTGGAGGGCTGACGTCACGTGTGTTTGGGGCAGGTGTTCAGGTGTGTGTGGCTACTGGGGACCAGAGGTCAGGTGTGTGGGGACTGGGGTTCAGGTGTGTGGGGGATAGGTGTCACTTGTGTGTTGGGGATGGGGTCAGGTGTATGGGGGACTGGGGTCAGGTATGCAGGGGATGGAAATCAGGTGTGTGCGGGGCTGGGGTTGAGGTGTATGTTGGTGGCAGGGGATCAAGTTTGCGGCGGGGGTGGGGGTCAGCGGGTCAGACATGTACGGGTCAGGGAGTCAGGTGATTGGGGGGCTGCGGATCAAGTGTGTGGGGGACTGAGGGTCAGGTATGTGGGGACTGGAGGTGAGGTGTGTGTGGGGGTTGTGGTCAGGTGTGTGTGGGGGTGTGGAGGCCAGGTGTGTGATGGGGCTTTGGGTCTAATTTTGGGGGTTCAGTGGGTCAGATTTGGGCTGCTTGGGTTCATGTATTTGGGGGCTGTAGGGTCAGGTGTGTGGTGTTCTGGGGATTAGGTGTGTGGGGGGCTTGCGCCCACGTGTGTGGGGGTCTGGTGGTCAGGTGTGTGGGAGGGCTGGGGTTCAGGTGTGTGGGGGGCTGGTGGTCATGTGTGTGCGGGGCTGGGGTTCAGGTGTGTTGGGAGCTGAGGCGGTCAGGTGTTTGTAGGGCTGTGGTCTGGTGTGTTGGTGGCAGAGTGTTAGCTTTTTGGGGGCTGAGGGGGTCAGGTGTGTGGGGCTCTGGGAGACAGGTGTGTGCGGGGATGGGGTTCAGGTGCGTGGGGGGGGCTGTGGTTCAGGAGTGTGGAGGTAGCTCGAGGGCACGTGTGTGGGAGGCTGGGTGTCATGTGTGTCTGGCTACATGGGATCAGGTGTCAGGAGTGTGGGGACTGCGGTTCAGATGTGTGGGGGCTGTGGGTCACATGTGTGCGTGGGGGATGGTTTCAGGTGTATGGCGGGCTAGGTGTCAGCTGTGTGGGGGGCTGGATGTCAGGTATGGGCGGGGCTGGGGGACAGGCGTTTGGGCCGGCTGGGTTCAGGTGTGTGCGGGGCAGGGGTTCAACTGCGTTGGAGTGGTGGGGGACAGGTGTGTGGGGGGCTGAGGGGGTCAGGTGTGTGGAGGGCTGACGTCACGTGTGTTTGGGGCAGGTGTTCATGTGTGTGGGGGGCTGAGGGGTTCAGGTGTGTGGGGCGCTGAGGGGGTCATGTGTGTGGGGGGATGTGGGTTCAGGTGTATGCGGGGCTGGAGATCAGGTGTGTCGGAGGGGTGGGGTTTAGGGGTGTAGGGGCTGAGGCGGTCAGGTGTGTGGGGGGCTGTGGATCAGGTGTGTGGGGCCTGCGGGCCGGATTTACAGGGTGCTGGAGGTCAGGTGTGTTGAGGTTCAGGTTTGTGGGGGTCTGGTTGTCAGTTGTGTGGGGGGATGGGGGTCTGGATGTCAGGTGTGTACGGGGCTGGGGGTCAAGTGTGCGTGGGGACTGGGGTCAGGTATGTGGGGGACTGGAGGTGAGGTATGTGTGGAGGTTAGGGTCTGGTGTGTGTGGGGGGGGTGGCTGTCAGGTGCGTGGGTGTCTGGGGATCAGGTGTGCGCGGGGCTGTGGGTCAGTGGGTCAGGTGTGTGAGTGGTGTGGGTACCAGGTGTGTGATGGTGCTTTGGGTCAAATGTTGGGCGGGTCTGTGTGTCAGATGTGTTAGGGGGCTGGAGTCAGGTTTGTGAGGGTCTGGGTGTCAGGTATGTGGGGGTCTGGGGGGTCAGGTATGTGTGGGGAGCTGGGGGTCATGTGCGTGGGAGGCTGGTTTTCCGGTTTCTGGGGGGCTGGGGTTCAGGTGTCTGGGGGGCTGGTGACAAGTTGTTCAGGTGTGTGGGGAGCAGTGGGTGGGGTGTGTGAGGGGTTGAGGGGGTCAGGTGTTTGACGGGGCTGGTACAGGCGTGTGGGGGGGCGGCTGGGGGGGCACCCGTGTGGGGCACTGTGTGTCATGTGTGTGTGGCTACTGAGGTTCAGAGGTTAGGTGTGTGGGGCCTGGTGTTTAGGTGTGTGGGGGCTGGGTTCACGTGTGTGTGGGGGGATGTGGTCAGGTGTATGGGGGGCTGGGTTTCAGGTGTGGAGCCTTTGGGTCAGCGGGTCAGATGGGTGAGGGTCATGGCGTCGGGTGAGTGGCCGGCTGGGGGTAGGTACGCAGGGGGCTGGGGGTGAGGTGTGTGTGGGGGTTGGGTCAGGTGTGTGTGGTGAGGAGGCTGGCTGTCAGGTGCGTTGGGGGGCTTGGGTCAGGTTTGTGGGGGGATGGGAGTCAGGTCTGTGTGCGGGGGCTGTGGGTCAGTGGGTCAGGTGTGTGAGGGGTGTGGGTACCAGGTGTGTGATGGGGCTTTGGGTCAAATGATAGGGGGTGGTCAGTGGGTCAGATGTGTTGGGCGGCTGTGGATCTGGGGGTCAGGTGTGTGGGGGTTTGGGGGTCAGGTGTGTGTGAGGAGCAAGGGGTCATGGGAGGATGGGTGTCCGGTTTGTGGGGGTCAGGTGTGCGGGGCTGGGGTTCAGGTGTGTGGGAGGGGTGTGGGGCAGGTGTGTGGGGGGCTGAGGACATGTGCGTTGGGGGCAGGGGGCAGGTGTGTGTGGGCTGGGGGTCAGCTATGTGGGGGGTGCCTGAGGGGGTCAGTTGTTTGCGGCGCTGGGGTTCAGGTGTGTCGGAGGGGTGGGGTCAGGAGTGTGAGGGGCTGAGGGTGTCAGGTGTGTGGAGGGCTGACGTCAGGTGTGTTGGGGGCAGAGGGTCAGGTGTGTGGGGCGGCTGGTTGTCAGGTGTGTGGGGGGCTTGGAGTCAGGTTTGTGGGGGATGGAGTTCAGCTATGCTGGGGGGCTGTGGGGTTCAGGTGTAAGGGGGCGGGGGTTCATTTGTGTGCGGGTCTGGAGTTCAGGTATGTCAGAGGGATGGGTGTCATGGTGTGGGGGCCTGAGGCGGTCAGGTGTGTGGAGGGCTGAGGTCGGGTGTTTGATTGGTTGGGCGTAAGTTGCTCCGGTGCGTGTGGGGGGCTGGTTGTCAGGTGTTTTGGGGGGGCTGTAGTTCAGGAGTGTGGGGGAGGGGAGGTCAGGTGATTGGGGGCCGGGGTTCAAGTGTGTGGGGGGACTGGGTGTCAGCTATGTGGGGGTCTGGAGGCGAGGTGTGTGTGGGGTTTGGGGTCAGTTGTGTGTGGGGGCTGGCTGTCATGTGCGTGGGAGCCAGGAGTAAGGTTTGTGGGTGGCTGGGGGCCAGATGTGTGGGGGTCTGGGGGTCCAATGTGTGGGGGGGCTGGGAGTCAGGTGTGTCGAAAGGGTGAGGGTCATGTGTGCGGGGGGCTGTGGGGGTCAGGTGTGTGGAGGGCTGACATAAATTGTGTTGGAGTAAGGGGGTCAGGTGTGTGGGGGCTGGGGGTCAGGTGTGTGGGGGGCTGGGAGTCAGGTGTGTGCGGACTGAGGGGGTCAGGTGTGTGGGGGACTGGGGGTCAGCTATGTGGGGGCGCTGAGTGGGTCAGGTGCGTGGGGGCCTGGGATTCAGGTGTGTGCGGGGCTGGACAATAGACAATAGACAATAGACAATAGGTGCAGGAGTAGGCCATTCAGCCCTTCGAGCCAGCACCGCCATTCAATGCGATCATGGCTGATCACTATCAATCAGTACCCCGTTCCTGCCTTCTCCCCATACCCCCTCACTCCGCTATCCTTAAGAGCTCTATCCAGCTCTCTCTTGAAAGCATCCAACGAACTGGCCTCCACTGCCTTCTGAGGCAGAGAATTCCACACCTTCACCACCCTCTGACTGAAAAAGTTCTTCCTCATCTCCGTTCTAAATGGCCTACCCCTTATTCTCAAACTGTGGCCCCTTGTTCTGGACTCCCCCAACATTGGGAACATGTTATCTGCCTCTAATGTGTCCAATCCCCTAATTATCTTATATGTTTCAATAAGATCCCCCCTCATCCTTCTAAATTCCAGTGTATACAAGCCCAATCGCTCCAGCCTTTCAACATACGACAGTCCCGCCATTCCGGGAATTAATCTAGTGAACCTACGCTGCACGCCCTCCATAGCAAGAATATCCTTCCTCAAATTTGGAGACCAAAACTGCACACAGTACTCCAGGTGCGGTCTCACCAGGGCCCGGTACAACTGTAGAAGGACCTCTTTGCTCCTATACTCAACTCCTCTTGTTACGAAGGCCAACATTCCATTGGCTTTCTTCACTGCCTGCTGAACCTGCATGCTTCCTTTCATTGACTGATGCACTAGGACACCCAGATCTCGTTGAACTCCCCCTCCTCCTAACTTGACACCATTCAGATAATAATCTGCCTTTCTATTCTTACTTCCAAAGTGAATAACCTCACACTTATCTACATTAAACTGCATCTGCCATGTATCCGCCCACTCACACAACCTGTCCAGGTCACCCTGCAGCCTTATTGCATCTTCCTCACAATTCACACTACCCCCCAACTTAGTATCATCTGCAAATTTGCTAATGGTACTTTTAATCCCTCCGTCTAAGTCATTAATGTATATCGTAAATAGCTGGGGTCCCAGCACCGAACCTTGCGGTACCCCACTGGTCACTACCTGCCATTCCGAAAGGGACCCATTTATCCCCACTCTTTGCTTTCTGTCTGTTAACCAATTTTCTATCCATGTCAGTACCCTACCCCCAATACCATGTGCCCTAATTTTGCCCACTAATCTCCTATGTGGGACCTTGTCGAAGGCTTTCTGAAAGTCGAGGTACACCACATCCACTGACTCTCCCTTGTCAATTTTCCTAGTTACATCCTCAAAAAATTCCAGTAGATTTGTCAAGCATGATTTCCCCTTCGTAAATCCATGCTGACTCGGAACGATCCCGTTACTGCTATCCAAATGCTCAGCAATTTCGTCTTTTATAATTGACTCCAGCATTTTCCCCACCACTGATGTCAGACTAACTGGTCTATAATTACCCGTTTTCTCTCTCCCTCCTTTCTTAAAAAGTGGGATAACATTTGCTATCCTCCAATCCACAGGAACTGATCCTGAATCTATAGAACATTGAAAAATGATCTCCAATGCTTCCACTATTTCTAGAGCCACCTCCTTAAGTACTCTGGGATGCAGACCATCAGGCCCTGGGGATTTATCAGCCTTCAGTCCCATCAGTCTACCCAAAACCATTTCCTGCCTAATGTGGATTTCCTTCAGTTCCTCCATCACCCTAGGTTCTCCAGCCCCTAGAACATTTGGGAGATTGTGTGTATCTTCCTCAGTGAAGACAGATCCAAAGTAACGGTTTAACTCGTCTGCCATTTCTTTGTTCCCCATAATAAATTCCCCTGCTTCTGTCTTCAAGGGACCCACATTTGCCTTGACTATTTTTTTCCTCTTCACGTACCTAAAAAAACTTTTGCTATCCTCCTTTATATTATTGGCTAGTTTACCCTCGTACCTCATCTTTTCTCCTCGTATTGCCTTTTTAGTTAACTTTTGTTGCTCTTTAACAGAGTCCCAATCCTCTGTCTTCCCACTCTTCTTTGCTATGTTATACTTCCTCTCCTTAATTTTTATGCTGTCCCTGACTTCCCTTGTCAGCCACAGGTGTCTCTTACTCCCCTTAGAGTCTTTCCACCTCTTTGGAATAAATTGATCCTGCAACCTCTGCATTATTCCCAGGAATACCTGCCATTGCTGTTCTACCGTCTTCCCTGCTAGGGCCTCCTTCCAATCAATTTTGGCCAGCTCCCGCCTCATGCCTCTGTAATCCCCTTTGCTATACTGTAATACCGACACTTCCGATTTTCCCTTCTGCCTTTCCATTTGCAGAGTAAAACTTATCATGTTGTGATCACTGCCTCCTAATGGCTCTTTTACCTCTAGTCCCCTTACTTAAGGTGTGTCGGAGTGGTGGGGGTCAGGGGTTTGGGGAGATGATGTGGTCAGTGGGACAGGTGTGTGAGGGGTGTGGGGGCCAAGTGTGCGATGGGGCTTTGGGTCAAATGTTAGGGGGGTTCATAGGATCAGATGTGTTGGGCAGCTGGGGATCTGGGGGTCAGGTGGGTGGGGGTTTGGGGGTCAGGTGTATGTGGGGAGCAAGCGGTCATGTTTGTGGGAGGCTGGGGGTCCGGTTTTTGGGGGGCTGGGGTTCAGGTGTGTGGCGGTGCTAAGGTTCAGATGTGTGGTGAGTTAGATGGTCAGCTGCGTGCAGGGCTCGGGTTCAGGTGTGTGTGTGGGGGGGGGGTGGGCCAGGTGTGTGGGGGGGCTGAGGTCATGTATGTTGGGGGCAGGGGATCAGGTGTGTGGGGGCTGGTGGTCAGCTATTTGGGGTGTTGGCTGAGGTGGTCAGTTGTG